>NC_056730.1:839925631-839980631 GCF_019279795.1 Protopterus annectens | reverse complement strand
AATGGTTTTAACAAAGCAATTATTTAAGCAGAGTAATACTAAATGTTTGCTAAACTGCTGAATGCTTGATCTAATTGTAGCAAGGTAGCTTAGGAAGGGCAGGACCACATTTATGCACAAACTGCATTCATTTTTTCCCATGGAATATGAGTCTCCTCATAAAAGAAATTTAATGAAAAAGCTCCTTATACAGTGGAACCAACACAAAGTTGGGGAATTGAGAAGTGATCATTTTTTGTAAAGGTGAGATTAGAAAAGGAGGAATAAACACTGTTATTATGTTAACTTTACTAAAAAAAGAAAAAAGTAAGTTTGAGTACAATTGTAAACTGGAAGTAAACTGCTGTTTGTAAAATGTATAATGTTATATGAACATTATGTATTTTCTAGGTAACCTTTACTAAAATTAAAATGAAACCAGAAATATGTTGCAGAATATTATAACCAATCAAACTTGAAAGAAATGGTGTAAAAACCAGGACTGCAGAATAATCTCTCATGTATCTAATTAACCTCTAACAAATTATTTTTTTCAGCATACTATTCACCTATGGCAAAAACAATAAAAAAACAAGCACCCATATAACTCAAATAATATGACCTAATCTTTAAACAAAATGTGATAAATAGAAATGCTCATACAATGGTCTACACTTGTCCTCCCTTTCCTCTACCCTACAAATTACAAACTACCCCTATCTCCACTCCGATTCTCCCCCATGTCCACATCTGTAAGCCATCCTCCTTCTCCACTTCTGTCTCTCACCCCTAAGCAACCCCTTAATTAATGTCTTCAGATTTCTCTACCCTAATGCCCCTTGCCTGAGCTCCTTACACTCATATACAGTAATACTATTTACTAATCATGATGACAGCAGCAGTTCCCCCTTCTTCTGTTATCCATCTCTTGTACAGCTCATACATCACAAAAGATAAAATGACTGACCATTGTTTTGTCTCGAAAACTTGGACATATCTATATAGTCCCATCATACATGCATGCTGTCTGTTCCACTTTACCAGTACCTCAGACGAGTATCTGCTTCCCACCTGCCTTTATTCTGAACCCACCTTGTTGTTGTTCACCTTCTATGCAATCAGTGAAAACCCATATCATACACTTTCCATATTCTTAGCTGTCATCCAAACCAATTCCCAATCCCCATCTATATTCCATATTTCACCTTCCTTTACAAACCTCTGACCTAAATGATCAATAAATCATTTTTGTTTGTCCCATCTGCATATCTACTCATCCTTTCCTAATACTTCTTCCTTCAAATCCTTTCCCACCTGTTTTATCCCTTTCTTTCTTCCTTGAAGCAGCAGTCAACAAACAGCCCCTTCCCTCAAACCAATATAGCCAAAAATACACTTTCTTTCACTCCTGAAATCTCTACATCTACCTGGCACTCTCATCGCATAAAGATTTTTAAAATGCCTTACACCTCTCTGCCACCAACCAACTAAGCCTTTAACGAAACATTCCCTTCAATATCCCATCCATTGACACAGACTCTGCCTCTTCACAGATGAAGCATCCCATACATTTCCAAACAGCTCTTCATTGCTTTTACAACACCCTCCTTCCACTTCTTTACCCAACTCTTCCCTACCTTATCTGCTTTTTCCCCCTTCTGTCCATAAGTGTGTTATCTGCAAGACTGTTGATACCCTGCTGTATTAACTGTGATAATGTCTCCTAAAATCTAGCAATTTCCTTCTTCTTTTTTACCCATACAACCTATCCTTATGAGTTTTGCTCCTCTTAAATGTCTGCTTGTATCACAAATCCTCTGTAGTTCTAGCACACCTTTATTCTGCAGACTGTAATTGTTAAGCTAAAACAAATATAACACCATATGTAGAGCCATAACTTTTACCATCTTAGTTTTCCCTCATTAATGTTATTACTCTGTCTGGCAATTTATCTAGTAATGACTGTATCCACTCCTTCAACCACCTGCTAGTTCTGTACATTAATCTCCTTCATGACTGTATAAATACATAGCACTCAAATATTTTCAGCTCCTACTGAAACAGGAAGATGAAAAATCGGAATGCCTTCCGTTATCATTATAACCATTGATTTCTGAACTGGTAACACAAATCTGATCACTATCTTACCTCCTAAACAGATTTACTACATCTCAGCATTCCCTACGTACACTCAAACAACAGTACAGCATGCATGTGGTCAGACAGCTAATAGTACCTACAAAAAAAGGGCAGAAAATAATGTTTAAACAAAGTGAATACATATGAGGCAATCACAATGTACATGGTTCAGATAAAAAATATATATTTTTTAATCACAATATACATATATAGGTAGATATATTTTTAACTTCTGCAGCTGTCTCTATCTCTTCTCCTTGATCACTGAGTCTACTGGGCACCCCTTTGTCTGCATCAGGTTCTACTTGCACAATGTCTGCGGCTGGTGAGTAAATCAAGGATGCTGGAGAGACAACATACCACTGCTGCAGACTAAGTATGTCCTAAATCCACCTCCTGTAGCATTCTTGTTAATTCTGCTACAGAAGGATAGCTAGGGTGGAGCAAAGGAGGCAGCCCTCCTGGGCATAAGGTATTAGGGGTATGACCAGCAGATTCATTGGTTTTCAAATTTTCAATCATCGTATAAACATGGTGTCAGGATAATAGACCATCAGGAAGTTAGATAGTAATTACTAAGCAGAAAGGCTGGGTAGAGAGGTTAACCTAAAATTTAACAAATAACTGGTATTTGTTATGTGCATGTTTTGTTTTGAGGACAGCATCAGTTATCATTCAAAGCATGTGGTGAGTACAGTGAAGTAACCCACCAGCGTTCCATTGTTTTTATGGTCCAGCGTGGTATAACATTTTTGAATTTTGAGTGCAGTGAATTAGCCATGTGGTGAGTAAAGAGCAACAACAGTATGGAAAGATAAAAAAGTCAAAGGGACTTGTAAAAAATAGCCAAAGCTGTCTCAGCTTACAAGTGATTTGCTTCTTCAAGTACATAATTATTCAATTGCACACAATTGTGATGTTATTTACATATATTGTTATAATCCTCATTTTCTGGACTGCTGCACATTCAATACATTCACTCCAATTTAGATTTCACTTGCACTGCTTTCAAAATGTGATATATATCCATATGCAGAATACCTCATAAAGAAAAAAAATCTCACTGGAAACGACATGCTACAGTGACATTATAAAGTCTGAACAATAAGAATAGAAGATTTGTGCTCACAGTCCTTAAGGGCACTCTTGTTTCTTCTTAGAATACCTCTTTCATTGTAGTTTTGGGAAACAACTGATATAGACTGAAAACATACCTTAATAAACTGCAAGCAATGCAGCACATATATTAATCTGCATCTGTACTTCCCATAAATCTAATATAATCTTTCAGAAACATTATCCAAAAGTATTTATATTACGGCTAGCACTGCTGCATACAACGGGGCCAGCAATTTCATGCTTTTACTCAGAGCACTATGCCACACAAGACACATTTCTGTAAGTGATGTAGGCTGTGATACTTCCTGCTCTGAAAACTTCATGTTAATTTGCATGGGTATAAAACTTTATTGGATGTGAACAATAACCAAGATAGAAAAACACAAGGAAAGAAAGAAAATATCTCCCACATTGTTACTGACCAAAACCTTAAGGTCTCATTACATTTTTCAAATATCAAGAAGCATTTGCACGTGTAAAGTTTTTTTTTTTTTTCATATTTGCTACACAACTACTCAATGAAAAAAAAGATGCGAAATGGAGAATTACTTCAGCATTTCCAACGAGCCCTCCAGTTCTCTCCAGTGCCAGGGTGAGGAGCTGTGTTGTGTTAGGATTTGGTATGGTAATACGACTCTGGTTGACAAATCGGATGACACCATTAGGAGAGTCACTCTTAGCAATGGTGACCTTTGTTACTACTTCTGCACCAAGGACTGCTCCTCCTGTTGCTGCAATTAGATGGATCTCAAACTGTTCATCAAATTCCCTGTAATTAAAAAAAAGACAGTAAAAATGTTAACAGCGAAACTCTGCTTGGCACTTCTGCCCAAACATAGGATTGTGCCTCTCAGTTGCCATGTTAGTCCACTGGTAACATATTATTATCAGATACATAAGGACCAGTTCCGAAAGACTTACTGTCATTGTAAGTGACTTACTCTGGTGTAAGTCGGCCTTGATTCCAAAAGATTTATTCTCGGTGAAAGTGTAACTTTAAGGCTTATCTACAAATAGGCTTAAGCTGGGGAGGCCAGATTTCAAAAGACTTGCTCTCCAAGTATTAGTCATTTACTCTGAGAGCAAGTCTTTTGGATTTGTCTAATTGTCTCTACCCTTAAACTGCTATAATATCAGGAGAAATATTTTAGCCTGCCAGCATCTTATTCAGTATTGATAAACTTTTGGTAGAAAATAAGTGAGATAAATAAGTCTTAATTCATATGTATTACTGTGTTGACTCTCAGTCATTTAGGTCATGTAACAAGCTTTTACTTATCAACACAAAATGTATCTAATTAATGACAGAAAAGGCAATGTCCTGCATGATTTCAAACTATTGGACATGTATGTTTCTAAGGGTAAAGTGTTTGCTTTCCTTATTTGTTACTACCTTCACTTTCTTTGTTATGTGTACTTAGTTATTGTGCTCTACCAGGCTATACAGCCATAGATAAAATCTATTAAGTCTACAACCAAAGGTGCCTCCAGGTGTTTCTGCAGTTAACTCCTACTGGGCCTCTAGACATCAAATATTGCTTGTTCATATTTGCAATAATAATTCCAAAACCAGGCTACATACAAGGACCCAGAATATTTTATCCTGAAGCATACATGAAAGCAAACACAAATGTATTGATATTTGACCTCTGTCAATGAGTATTTGTTAGAAGTGTAAGGTGATGACTTAATTTTGTTATAGGCTCATGCCACACCCACTGGGAGTTAAAGGTACACACTCAAAAGAGCTGTACTGGAGGGAATGAGTTAAAAAACAAACCTTTGCCTTAGTTATAATACATTATCAGAAAACAGGAGAAGTTTTATGGGCCACACAATAGTAAAAACCCAACATCTAATAGAAGGCACACATGTCATTAGTCGTCATTTACACTGATACTGATTTAGGCAGCTCCTGAAAAAAGGGCTCATTTTTTACCACATTCAGTGGGTGGTATTCTTAAAAAAACATTTTTGAAGTCACATTTGATGCAGCTATGTCATTCAGAAGGTAGATGTTTTTTTAATTACAGGTTAGTTTTTTAGCCACCTTTACTGTGGCTCCTAGTAATGTGTCTGGAAACAAGACACTAAGTAATCCACCTTTCTAAAGTTGCTAAATGACTTTCAGTGTACTATGAGAAAACATTTTCATTTTTCATTGCACTGATGCCTCAACTGCATTGCAAATTATAGACCAATATTTAAAAATCTTCAGGTTGTGAAATGAATTTTGGTAACAGAGCAGTGTTCTAAGGGTCATCCAGACCCATGTATACAAACTCTGAAACATATTGGAATATTCATTTGAATATGCATTAATAAGCTGACCTTTGACTCTCCTAATGGTGTAATCCGATTTGTCAATCAGAGTCGCATAACCATACCAAATCCTAACACAACAAAGTTGGGAGGACGGTCTAATGGTTAAGGTGTTTGCCTTACAAACACAAGGTGCAGGGTTTGAGTCTCACAAGGGATAATTGGCTAGGCTTAAAATGGCTCGCAAGGGCAATTAGCTTAGTACTAACCTATGAGCTCTAGTTTGTGCAACTTTGAGGCAATTAAAAAAAATGGGCATGCTGGCCTTATAAGCAAGAGAATGCATGCAGAAAGCAACTTTATTGACAAGGTATTCAATTCCATCCATACACTGAACATCAAAGGTCAAAATACCTTAAAAAATGTATTGCCTCTAGTAAGATAATCAAACTTAAAGATACTAGCAATGGTAACAAAAACAATTCCATTGATTTAGTTGATGAAAGATTCCTATAGATCCAGTCTAAAAGAATTTAGCGAGAAAACACAATGGAAGAATTTAGAACCGAACTAGACTTGAACTATGTAACTGTATTTCCCAGGGCAAACTGCATAAATCAGTTAGTTTTAACTATTTAATAACTAGCTTATTACAGTTTATATATAAGCCTAACTATTAGAGGTACTGGGTTATTTGGGACAGACTGCAATCATTTGCATGTAGTACTATATATGTTCCTGCGATTGGTGGAGTACTGTACTCTAAGGTGATGCACTCACAGATAATGAAGTAGTTGTAAACTCTGTTATCGGATTTCAGAGGTTGAGAACGAGTACCACACTCTCTAATGTTCTCTTGAGTCTGTTGCAGATCACCTTTCTACAGTCCTCAACTAATTAAATGATTTTCCAAATTAAAAAAAAATCAAAGTGCAGATGCTAAGAAGGAGACCTGTTAGTCCGTATCATAGCTGTTATCATGTGAAGACAGTGTAACTATATATTAGCTCCCATGTATTTGTGATGGATATGCTACTTCTACACAGTATTACAAGACAGTGCGTGTTGATATTTCATTGCTGTGTAATTGACGCACAACTATACATAAAAAAAAAACTACAAAACAACTTATTTGTTTTGATGCTGAAAAAGAAGAGGATGCTATGGGAAGTAATGAATCATGAATGATTTGGGATACAGAGTTTGATTCAGAAAGTCAACCTTAGCAGACAGACAAATGTAAACCTGAATAAAAAAATATATTTTTGCAGATTACAAGCTCCTCCTGTATCGTCCATGTGGCAGGCTTTGTTCCTCCACCTCACCATACTATATACTAACTCTAATAATACTCACCATTGAGGAAAGGGTTTTGAACATTTCCTATGGTTCTGCACTCTCATTTAGAATGTGCTGTGAAGTTCGGACTCAGCTATTAGAAACAATGATGCTTCCATGCTTGGCTTTCTGAGATGAATGCACATAAATATTATAAACTTTAACATAAGTACCTAAGAAATGGCGTACACTCTAGCTGAGTCTCTCTCCTTCATCTGAGATGATATCGTTTTTTCAGATGAAGTAAGGTAAAGTACCCTGACATAGCTATGATGATTGAAAATCATGTGTCAGCTGGAGTCCAAAATACTTTTTACAGCAATGTACATGTGTTTAACACCAGGCAAATAATATAACAAAGATTAAATCTGGCCATCTTTAGCAAAAATGTCACTTGTGGGTCATGCACTGTGGTGTTTTAACCAAAGTAATATAGCATGCTTTACCACATGTAGCTAAAGATGTGGATTTGATGCAAAGTTCTATAAAGAACGAATAAGTTACTTGGTTGGATACCATCAAAGTAATGTCAGATTGTATGTGCATGTCTTGTCAATATATGACTTCTACAGAGCATTGCAAGACAGTGTATGTCAATATCTCATTACTTTGTCACTGATCCACTGATGATGCTAAACATATACTGAAAGATTACTTCCTCATCTTGCTAACCTAGAATGCCTTAAATGGACAGAATTTCTGCTAGACTTGATATGGCCATAAAAGCTATCCTATCTCCTAGATACAGTATAAGCATATCACTTTTTGAACTGAGGATCAGTTTAAAAATATTTAGTTGCTATAGCATTCTCATTTGCAGTATTAACTTAGTAGAATTCACTGCCAAACTGCATTAGAGCAAGGAAATGAATCTAGTTTTTAATCATGTTATCATTTCAAAGTATTGGAATATGCATTTGAATATGCATTAATAAGCTGACCTTTGAAGTAATTGCATCTCATTTTGTTTTCTTTATTAGATCTTTTCTGTTGATGCACCAGTGTGAAACATTGTATGATAAAAACTAAAACACGGTTTTGCATTCACACACACACAAACACACACACACACACACACACACACACACACACACACACACACACACACACACACACACACACACACACAAACACAGAGTAAGCTAACCTAAGTCTCATCCTGCTTTGGGGGATCCTATCAAAATGCAGGAGTAAGACAGCTGATCAAGGCTGCAGATATCAAAATATATTTCATCAATATATTTGGTCAAACTCGGTTAGCTTGAGTATTAATCTGAAAGGAAGGACAGTTTCTCAAATATGAAATATGTGCAGAACAAAGTCCTTTTAGGGGCATGCTTAGGGTAGGGTGTTATTATTAATGTTACTTTTAGGTGTGTGGGTGCATGGTGTCTTGGACCAAGTCTGTATTATAGTTTTACAAATTATGTTTCTGCTTGTGTTGTATGCATTTTTATTGCACAGTTATTTCATGAACTCATCTTCAGTGATTGTATATGATTTTTATTAATGTGTAGATGATTTTTATTAATGTGGATTTGATGAAGTTGCATTTGGTGATGTGTTTAAAAGTGAACTATACCTCTGTACTTAAAAATATGACTCACATGATGTAGAATATTTTGGTTGCGTGTCTGAACTTAAGACTTTATGGAAATTTGCTGCACATTTATCTCTCTTTGTCCATTATGGTAGGGATAGGGTACTTTGAAAATGGCAAAGGGTACACAGATTTCCCTGTCTAGCAACTTGCAAGGGTATGCAAATAATTTTTTCTCAAAGTTTATCACTTTGTCCTTCAAAATTTGACCACCTCCATTGTTGTGTCTTAGGTGTCAAACACAATCAACCTATGTTTATAATGCAGTGACATTTAAGAGTTTTAGTATTAGCATTTGTTGCACTTGTTAAACCCATGATGCAAAACTAATTATTTTCATAGATGAATCTGAACATTTTGGACTAATTAAGTGATTTATTCAAAACTGTACAACATGCTAGGGAATACTGTAATAATCAAACTCACCACAAGTGGGAAGCATCTTCTGGTTCATGTTTCGTAATCATAGCCTGCTTTGCATAAACTTAATTTGTTTAATTATAGTTGGATGCAGCTATTTGCATAATAATGCAAGGTAATTTTGGCTTATCTAAACTTCTACATAATTTATATCACTTTTCATTAGATATTTTACGTGAATGTGGGCCACCAGTCATTCCTACATGATTAACCCATGGCAATACAATCTCTCTCACTCTCTGTCCCATTGAATAGGGCTGTATGAAGTTAAGAAAGTTCTTTCTTGTAACTTTTGGGATAGAACATGAAAAGGTTACAGTGTTATAAGCTGATAACATTAGAGTTCTAACTCATCTAATGCCTGCTGGGTTATAGTTGTATACCAAATCTGCCAGACCAAGTATAGGTAGGAGCAAACAAGGTTCATTACAGTTTGAGCTAAAAAATGAAATGCGGATATTATATGTAACAGAGTGTGGTCTAACATAGCTGTAAAAAGCAAATTTACAGAGAATTCAGCTTTGCAGACATGGTAGTGTAAATGCCAATGTGTGTGTGTGTGTGTGTGTGTGTGTGTGTGTGTGTGTGTGTGTGTGTGTGTTTGTGTGTGTGTCCTTACCTCATTGGATGCTTAGTGTTACATTAGCAGAATCGTACATAACATTAGAACAGAGCATTGTTCACATAAATAAAACAGTAATCTCTCTTTGTAATTTTCTCTTGTTTAATTTTAGACGCAGTTTTCATAGTGCTTGATTCTGCATTATGGTCTGATTTGTTGGAATAAGCCCATTTAGCAGTAACTAAGTTTATTAATACTCAAGAAGATCACATGCAACGTGTATATTAATGCACTCTGTTATAATCCTGACCCCAGACCTGCATAGCATATTCATAAAGAAACCATCTAACAAGTAGCATAACAGGTCTTCTCTCGTATCCTATTGAGGTAATGTAAAACAAGGCATAATGGGAACTAATTCTGCCACTGTTTGATGACTTTATTTATTTGTTAGTTTGTTTATTGGCTTTTGTTGACTGGGAAAGTCTGATTGGGCAAAGTCCATTTTCTATGGAAACACAGGGAGAAAAGCTCTGCAAAAAGTAATGACATACAGATACAATAAAAACTTCAAATTGCAGAGAGAATAAGTAGCAGGTAAACAAAGAAAAATGCATATGGAATATTAAAATATTACATTATGCAAAAAGACTAAAATTTAGGTATATAAAATACAAATGGAGTATTGCAATACTTTTTCATATGAGTGATAATGCTTACCATAACCATAGTTTCCATTTTATAACTAGGTTTTTCTGAACAATAATGGTTAGACAAGTAACAAGAAGGATGAGCATGTGACAGTAAGCAGTTAGTGCAAAATGTTGATGCTGTATGTTAAGGTGTGATACTAGGTGGTCAATTTTCTATGCTTGGAGTAAAATATGTGAAGCCACTTTTATACTAAATTTAGAACTGCATGAAAAACAGTGGCAGGATGATAAGTACGTTTGCATGCTTTAACAAAGTGATATGAACTGTTGAAAGTATGCATGCCAAAGAAGTCCACAGTAAATTGCTGAAAGGTTGATTATTAAAGAAGTCCATAGCAAATATACTAAACTGCTAAAAGAAGTACATTGGGAAAAATGTATTGCAATATGAATCTTATGGTCAACAATACTGGTGACAGAAACTTCTGAGGCAAGTAATGAATGTGAGAAGATTCAGATTGCAAAAAGCAGATTTAAAGCAGTTTAATACTGATGTAAAGCAGGAGCCAAAAAACAATACAGGAAAATAATGCAAAGAAAGCATCCAGTAGGGTGAATCTGCTCTGCTTTATTAAAAACATAAAACGTATTAACTTAATGCTTTCATCCACTTAACAGGACTTTGTCAGAGTTATTATGTCTAACAGCACCTCAGTTTAAATACACACAAGAACCAATCACAACACCTCCTACATGAATATCTAATGGAAAACGTAAATACCATCCAGAACACTACATTTATCAAAATTAGTTTTCTAGTAAAAATATAAGTTCAATTGAGCGTTATGTCCTCATATGTTAGTTTTATAACATAGCTATATAATTTGTAGACAGTGTTATCTAATTATATCTTTTTAGAATCTGGTCCAATGTGCCTATAATTCTATTTTTCCATTGGTTAGAAGGAACTGAATGTTACTATTATTAACTGTAGTAGTAGCAGCAGTAATAATTGCACTAAATTTAATTTCTAAGGATTTGATTTAGTTGGCTAATGTTGCTATGAGGAGTTTGTCAGTATGTGCTACCTTTATGTGGTATGTGAAGTTCCATTTTTTTTTTATTCATATGTATGAGGTTTACTTAACTGATGATGTAGGGACAGTGGCGCTAAATGTTTGATAACAATGGTAGGATTTTGATAAACAAAATCTACACTTAAGATCATATTCATGTTTGTATTAGACCCCTTTAGCAGTAGGCATGTTGTCTTGTGGGCATTATTAGGAAATATATAGGAATCATTTATTTTCATTAAAACTGTGCACTGATCCAACACCACTATCAATAGATAAATAACATCAAAAGTCACATTCATCATAAAATCCAGAAATGGGGCTTCACCCCTTGTCCTCCCTTGGATATGTAACCCTATTCCTGCTCTACTCCTGCCCCAACCCCAATTTTATACATTAGAGTACTAAACACCCTTTCCCTAACAGTGCCACTAAACAAGACACATGCACAGCCACAGACACACACACCAAACATAATAGTACCTAAGCATACCAATGTCTATCCCCTTCCCAAGTTTTTACTCTAACAATAACCCATCAACACTTGAACACATGCACTTAATTCTAATGCTGAAACTTTTACGACAAATGTAAGTTTTAGCATTACTACCTACTCCCACTTAATATATATATTCAATTTTGCACACCTCAACTATTCCACCACCAGACAAAACTTACATTCAATTAGTTATGACACTGGAAAATTCTTCTTACTGTAAGTTCAAGCAAATGCATTGTACCCATAAACACACACACTCACACACACACACACACACACACACACACACACACACACACACACACACACACACACACACACACACACACATATATATATATATATATATATATATATATATATATATATATATATACATAGTCCTAATATGCTTGACTGAATGTATATTTGACTGAAACATAATGTGAAAAAAGAGAAAGTACATTTAACTGAATGGAAATTTAACTAAAAAGCCATTTTGTTGACATTTGACATAACATGTGTCGGAGGGTAGCCTTCTAACTTGTCAGTGGGAGTGGTAAGCACTAGGTAGCCTATCTACCACAAGAGGAGTGGTTTCTGGCCCAGAAATTGTAGTTTATTTTCCATTTGGGCATTTTTTCCATTTCTTTCAACTTTCTGGTTTAAAAGCCCATGTTTGCGCTTGTTTCCCACCTTTCCAGTAACTAGTCTAGTCCAGATACAGATTTGCTGTATCCAGGACTGTTTGTAGCTTCTGAGTGGTGCCAAAGTCTGCTCTTCAATTTTTCACTTAGATCTGCTAGTTCTCTCCTCTCCTGCACTTTTACTAGCTTATCAGTCTAGCACTTTACCAGACTTCTTGTACCAATTATTCTGGCACACAAAAGTGCTACCAGCACTAAACGTTCTACAAGGAAACAGCTCCAGTACTTATTATTAATACTTACCCATCCAGGCATGTCTAAAGGTCAGTTCCCTGTGCTTTCTCCAATTAATCTGGTGAACTTGGGCATCCTGAGGCAATGTAGCAACTGCCTCATGTACACTAACAACCCTTTCATCTTACCGCCCAACATCAGACTTGTGAGAGATGCACTTGTATATCCAAATTGGAAGCCATGCACTCTCCAGCAAAGACCAGAATAGCTGTTCAAGAGGAGAAGGTCAACACTTGCACCACACCACATGGAACACATAGCCCTCCAGAACACACACCAGCACTGCCTTCACATAAAAACACAAACCACACACCCACCTTTGCGGAGGCTCTCAAAAATCTACCCAAACAGCAGAGACCTCCAAGTCAGAAATACACTCAACCACCTCAACACAACACTAATCATGAGACACATAACTGTCCTAAACAGTGTGCCACTCAAAAAAAGCCCCTAAGGCAGAACAGCATGCCCAACACACTAGTCATAGGTGACTTGATAGTGAGGCATGCTAATGTCCCATTCACTAGACTGAATAATTAGAAGTAACAGTCATCTGCCTGTCAGGTGGCAGGATCCGCCACATAACGCATGCACTCAGGTCCCTCAACAACAGGTACAAACATGACTCTGTCATTGTACATGTGGGTGTGAATGACTTGATATGTACCTCCCTGGACTACATGAAAAAAGACATGTTGGAGCTCTCGGATTATGTAGCCCAGGCGGGTATGACCCTAGCCCTGAGCAGCATCCTACCATCACCCAGAATGATACCACAGTACAAGCAGAAAATGATCAATTTCCAGAATTGGCTAAGTTTCTGGTGTCATTCTAAGGGGGATCCAGTATCTGTCTGCCTGGGATGACATGATTAACAGACCTCGATGCGTTGCCAGAGATGACATGCATCTGTCACCCCTGGGCTTCCAGATACTGGCAAAGGCTCTTGCCACCCCTATAGTGCCTTTTTTAGGCAGTGTTTCAAAGACCAAATTACCACCATAACAGCTACAAAAAATGCAATCTGAGGGTCATGCTGCTCAATGCTAGAAGTCTAGATCTGAAAATGTACTCACTCAAAGCACTCCTTAAAATGGAGAACATTGACATTTGTGCTGTAACAGAGACCTGGTTTAAGGCAGCAGAAAGAACCCCTGCACTACCAGGCTATAACTCATTTCACACCTTTTGGCCCCAGAACTTGGACTGAAGCTCCAAAGGTAGTGGTGTTTCCATATTCATAAAGGATGCGCACACCTCCAGACTGGTAGCCCAACATAATGCATCAGAGATACTTCAGGTGTAGCTAACATTGGGTAAGACAGTGATTCAGGTCATAGCTTGCTATAGGTCCCCAACAATGTCCAAAGACTCACAATGTTTATGACTCACACTCCCCGTTCCTAAGCACATTGGAGAATATTAGAGTCCAACCTAACATTCTCATACTGGGTGACTTCAACCACACCTCCATTAACTGGAAAAAAAACCCTCATATACCAATACACTTGCCCATTGTTTCCTGGAATTCATTAATTCAAATGCCCTGGACCAGCTCGAGCTCATTCTTACCCACCAAGAGGTAGCAACATCCTTGACCTGGTCATTACTGACATGGGCAACCGTTGCTCTACACCAGTAGTTAACTCCTCCCTGGTTAGATCCGACCACAAACTAATCACCCTGGAAATCCACCCCCCCCCCATTCACAAAGGTAACCACCATGAAAACCTTCTCCAAAGCTAACTTTGGACTCCTAAAAACAGAGGTGGCTAACTTCATGGCACCCATGCAAATGTAGAATAGTTGCAGGACTGCCAGATCATACACCAATGCACTGTACATGCACATACACAGATGCATGGATCTCGCCATACCCAATAGAACCAAGATACTCTCCTCCAAAAAAAGGAAGCTAATCTGGTATTCACCTGCCACAAACAAACTCTACAACAGAAGGAGGAAACTGATGTGGAATAAGATGAAGTCACAAGACTGGAAAAGCTCCCTTATCAGCCTCAACAAAAAGTTGAGATCCCTCATCAAATCCTCCAAAACTAGCTATGAAAACAGAACTGCAGCAGATAGTAAAGACAATCACAAGGCCTTCTATAGTTATGTAAAGAATCCCCGTGGCAATACCCAGATTTGCTCTGAGCTAGTGGACAGTGGTACCTCCTATACTGAGCCAACAGATATTCCCAATATACTGTCCGACAGATTCAGTGCCAACCTTACCCATCTTTCCCCCCCAAAGGACCAATCACAATACCATTAGATTGCCAGGCACCCAATATTACTGCTGCATAGGTTAAAACAGCACTGTTCAAGACCATGAATACAGCTTCCATGGGACTTGACAACATCCCTGGCTGTGTTCTACATGAACTACAGAGTGAACTGGCACCTCACCTGTGTGCCTTGTTAAATCACAGCCTCACCTCAGGCTTTGTCCCTACTGAATGGTGCACTGCTACAGTCATCCTTCTCCACAAAGGAGGAGTGACTACAGACCCTGGGAACTATCGCTCCATTAGCCTGACGAGTTTGATATGCAAAGCTATGGAATGCATCATCATGGAACTAATAAACAAGGATATAGGGAATCTCCAAACTCTGGATCCCACACAGTTTGGTTTTGTGAAGGGTGCTCACCTTGGTTGACTTCTTTGAGTCAGTCTCCAGAGCTGTGGATGAAGGCAAGGTGGTTCATACAGCCTACCTAGATCTGGCCAAGGTGTTTGATACCATTCCCCATTCAGGAATTATAGAAAAACTCACTAAACTAAGCATCAATCCCTATATCACTAGGTGGGTTGCAAACTGGCTCATAGATAGAACCCACAGTGTGAAAGTAGTGGACTCCAAGTCAGACTGCTGAACAGTGACGGGTGGAGTCCCACAGGGTTCAGTTCTGGGTCCTCTCCTTTATTTATTTATTTATTTATTTATTTATTTATTTTCAGTTTGGTTACTGGGGAAGTTCACTGGGCCAAGAAGTGCCCATTTTCAGTGGAGGCCTGGGGAGAAAAGCTCCATGAACAGTATAATACAATATAGGTTACAAAAATGCAAATAAAGGTTGCAAAGTGAAATACCATACAATATAGGTTGCAAAAAACAAATAAAGGTTACAAAGTGAAATAAGAGTAGGGTACATACATTCGAGAGATGCAGAGTGTAAAGCACATTATGAGACAGTTTAACAACTTGACAACAGATTTTTTTTTTTTTTTTTTTTAAACAATATTTATATGCTCGGAGTCAATTAAAGTCTGCTAGTTCTGGATCTTTTAAGAAATAAGAACAAGTATGAGAGTATAGTGGAGTGGGGTTAAGGGGAGCTTAGTTGGGAGTCCCTAGAATTTAAGTGGGGTGAAAGCAGGAGCATTTCCATTTGGAAGACAGGTGAAGAAAAAGTTGAGTTTTGAAGGATTCAGTGTTGGGTATAGTGCTAAGTGAAGGAGGCAGAGAGTTCCATTTTTAAAAGTTGAGTTTTGAAGGATTCAGTGTTGGGTATAGTCCTAAGTGAAGGAGGCAGAGTTCCATTTTTTACCTAGAGAAAAGGAGAGTAAAAGCTGGCCAGTGGGTCGTTTGGGTTTAGGAATGGAGATTAGGTTTTGGTGTTTGGATCTCAGTGATCTGTTAGGGATGTATGGAGGAAGGATGTCCTTTAAGGCTGGGCATTTATCAGGGGAGAATATTAGTTTGTGAGGGGTGGTTAGTTGTAGATAGTCTAGGTGGTTAGGGAGTCCTAACCAGTTCAGAGAGTGAAGGCTGAGGCAGTGGTGAGTTGATGTTTTGGATTTGGAGGCAAATTTAGAGATCTTATTATAGCAAGCTTCGAGCTTAGAGGTGTTGGTAACAGACAAATTGGTTAGAAGAGGGGCTCCATATAGAAGGGAAGGTAGGAGGTAGGTGATTGCCAGGGTATGCCTAGTGGAGTTTGAAAGAAAGTGGTTGTTCCTATATAGCATACCTAGCTTTTGGTGGGTTTTCCTAATGTTTTGTTGTATGTGAAGATCAAATTTGAGGTGTTCGTCAATGGTGATGCCAAGGAGTTTTGCAGAGGGGACCACTTCAATGGCAGTGTTAGTTTGGCTTAGAACATTGAAAGTGTTTTTGTCCAAAGAGGAAACCTTGGAGGGGAGAAAAATTAGTATTTTGGATTTATTGGAGTTGAGAGAAAGGTGTTTTTGGTGCATCCAGTTCTCTGTAGTGGTAAAGGCTAATTGGGTTTTGGTCAGTAGTTCAGGAAAGTTTGGGGCAGAGCAGACCAAGGTAGAGTCATCAGCGTCCTGTTTGGTATCTACTTCTCTGAAGTCCAGACCAACACAAAGGAGCTCTGGCTGACAAAGTTCACAGATGACTGTAAGTTGGAAGCTATTATTAACTCCCCAAGTGATGATGACATCTTACAGAAAGGCCTCACTGAGACCAGCAACTGGTGTCAGAACCTTGCTCTTAAGCTCAATGTCAAAAAATGAGTCTTCATCCCCTTTGGGAAAAACCCAGTTCCCATGAATTACCACATCGATGGTAGTCCACTGAACATAGAAAGGTGTTATAAGAGACCTGGGAACACAGGTTGACAGCAGCCTCTCTTTTGACCACCACATTGCCACTGTGGTCAGAAAGTCCTTTTATGTTGTGGCACATCTCATTACTAAGAGTTTTGCATCCAGGAAGAAAGAGGTCATTGTCTTCCTCTACTCTTCATTCATTAGGCCAGTCATTGAGTACAATGCCCCATTTGGCATGTACCTCACTAGACACCTGCAACAACTAGAGAGGCCACAAAAGTACCTCATAAAGAGGATCCTAGGCCTTAAACACTTGTCCTATATGGACACACTCAAAAAACTCCATCTATTCTCTGTCTCATATCGCCTACTTAGAGACAATCTCTGCTTGACTTACAAAGCCACGTCTGATGCAGTTCTGTTAGAAATGCTACATCTAAAGAAATCCCAATCACTCCGCACCACACGCTCCAATGACATCAACCTCATTACCACAATCAACAGAATGTGCTGGAGGGACAGGTCCATAACACAGAGACTGCCCTTGCTATGGAATAGACTTCCCATACATGTCAAACAGAGCACCACACTGGCCCTCTTCAAGAGAAACCTTGATGAGAGGATGGAAAATAGAAAATTCACCCTGGGGATCACTCCAGTGGCGTTGCTTGACAGAGGCACTGGGAACTACGGTCAGGTGGCATGATGTCAGGGTAATCCTATGGGCTAGGTTTGTAAAGGCTCCAGGGTCATTAGCCTAGTACACACCTATGAACCTATGAACATATATACCATCAATGCTCTTTTGCAGTGGGCAAGCCCCTGTCCACTAACTCCAATGTCACATAACAGTAGAGTAAAGGGAAAACACCAAAAGCAGTGAATCAGTGTTGGCACACAACCACAAATGTCTATAAATCTGGGAGTGATAACAGGCATTACCAGTCCATACAATATCCTATAAATTATTATCCTAACAACTTCATCCACAACCCGTTTTTCTCATTTTGTACATGAGGATGTCACTTCAACAGTGACAATCATCTAGAGCCAAGGTTTACACTGCTGGGTGGCTAGTCCTGCTGCAGTAGTTCTTCCACACCACATACTCAGACCTATGGCCAATTTTGAGTGCCCCAATCCACCTACTGCATGTCTTTTGGAAAAGTGGAAGGAACCCAGAGCAAACCCACATGTACACAGGGAGGACATGCAGACTCTGCAAAGATGGCACCCCAGGTGAGAATTAAACTGGGAAACCTCTTGCTGTAAGGCAGTAATAATATCTGCTGTACCACTGCACCAGCTAACCCTACCATCTCCTAAAAAAAGGACATCATAAATACCATTGCTAAACTTCAATAGCTTTTTTTTTTTACAAAATGGCGTTTCAGTCAGAAGTACTTTTCAGTCTTTTTAGATATACATTCAGTCAAACATACTAGAATCATATCTTGCTGTACAAATATATATAAAACTCTGAAATTAAATGTCATCACTCAAAATGCTGAGTGCCGACAGGCTGAAAAAAGTACTAAAATTAGAGGAAAAGAATAGAACTTCTTTTTTTGCAAGGGACAAGCCCTTGCACCTCCAAACTATATATATATATATATATATATATGTATATATATATATATATATATATATATATATATATATATATATATATATATATATATATATATATATATATATATATAAAATATATATATATATATATATATATGTATAAAACCAACTTCGAGATTGTCATACCTCTTAGAAATGGGAGGATATTCTATTCTATTCAGAGAAATGGCCAATGTGGACTTATATGTAAGTCTGTTTTTCGGCCATTCAGTCTCATTGTCTTGGGAATCACTCTAGCAGACCAAACATTTCATAAAAATATTTAATTACTTATTTTATCCCTATCAATTGCAATATTAGACAGACAACTTGGCAATGTGCAAGCTGTAATTTGTTTTTTTTATTTATTTATATGGGGCAGTTATTATAACTTAGGGGAGTGTATACTTAGTCTGTATTTAAGTGGTGGGATTTGTTTCTGCTCTTTTTTTATAGTGGGAGTAGAATTGTATATATATGTTAGTTACGTTCATTTGTTTATTTGTATGTCTTGTTTTACTTTCTGTTTGTTACCTCAAGAAGGAGCTAATAGACAAAATTTTATTTAGGCTACACGTGTGGTCCTAAATGACAATAAAGTTTACTTTGAATCTTTGAATCTTCAATCTTAAATAGGCAGCCATTTGGTTTAGTAGGAGAGTTGTGTAATGGTCTTCTTGGTAAACTGAGTTTATGATGAAACAGCATATTTCATTTCAGATTATTTGAGGATGTTTGTATTTGTTTTTTATGTGTGGCAGTGATGGGCAGTCCTTACTCTAGCCAGTCAAGCAGAATACAAACAGCTACCCTTGCTGGGGTTGCCATACAGATTAAGAGTCTTCTCTCCCAGAAAAATAGAAAGTTAATTTTCTTGCATGTTTTTTCATTGTGGTTCTAGAAGATAAGACGAGTCAAGGCAGATTCTCAAGTATTTGAATGAGGTAGTTGTTTCTGAGGAGGAGTTGCTTATATGTAAGATGTGAAGTGTCTCAGTGGCTTTGGAAAGCCTTTGATGTGTGCCAAATAGCGCTAATTTTGTTTCAGAGGAGTTTAATAACAGTTTAAGCTATAAAAGCCATTGACTGATCATTGCACTTAAATTTGTGTTTTGTTTTTTTTTGTTTTTTACTTTAGTTATGACTGCTACCATGGAGTTCATATATAAGTTAGGTAGTGTGGGATTTGTGGGAATAGCCCAAAGTTTGTTTGTTTTGATGTTTACATACAATTGCAAGATATCCATGTTCACTGGTTGCAGTGTAAGGAAATAGTGATTACATTCTTCTTGTTGTAAGCTGATGTCTTGGAACATGGTTGTAAGGCATGTTTGGTGCAGATTACATCAAGTTTTGAATTAGAGGTTATATAGTGGGTACATTATTATACTGACTCTAAGGTTGGCCAGGTTTGTGTAAAGTGGAAACCTAAATTGAACTAATAACATACTTTTCTTTCTAATCTGAAGCTGCGTGATTTTTCAGTTAGTATGTTTAATGACTTGCTATGTAAACAAAAATATATTAGGAGTGAGGGAGACAATATCACCAGCAAAAAACAAGTTCTCAGATACCTTATAGTAATTGCTCGAGTTTGTATTCTATAGAGTTTGATTTTACTGTACTGAGTCACAGTGAAAAGATACTCAGTGTTTCAGTGGTACTTCTTTATTTTGTTTATTTTTAACAAGCAAATGGGTGGATTCATACACACCAATTTCAAAAAGACTTAGATAAAGATGTAAATACACATTTTCACTGAAAAGCAAGATGCAGAATAAAATTTAGCATCACAGATAATGACCAGCCTATATAGAAAGTAAGAGCAAAACAGCATAATGTATTACTTTCTTATAAATGCACACATATATTATTTAATATATATTTTTGTACATTTTAGAAAGGAGTTGGAGCAGTTTCGTCATTCTGCCACATTTTCTCAGCTCTTCTCTTTTATTAGTGGCAGCACCATAATTTCATGTTGACCTTTGTGTATGTGTAAATGTGCATGCCTACATGTACGTTTATGTAAATGTGTACTTTGGAGACACTCTATAATAAAATATTAAACATTTGCACTCACAGGGTGAATGCCAGAAAAAATATACTAACAACTCTCTAAGGTATGCAAAGACATAAAATAACCATTTTTTTGTAAAACATATGTGACAATGGAATGAAAATAGCAAACTAAATTTTATATTCTCATAAAGCAATATGCAAAGAATATTACGTTTGTGCACTGATGACAATCCTACTGTGATTACCCTAACCTTGTAATTATCTGATTATACTACTTTTACTTTGTGTAAGTGTAATATGTGATGCTGTACTATTAATAGGTACTTGATTTGTCATATTTCTTACTTCCATATAATTGTTCTAATTGCATTGTGGAGCATTTCTCCCCGGGCCTCCGCTGACAAAGGGCAATTGCTCAGTTTGACCATCCCAGTAAACAAATGTCAAATAAATAAATAAACTAATAAGAGCCAAACAAAGAAAATAGCACTATTCTGTCGTGATATGCTATGCTGCTATGACTCTCATCTGATTTGTAAGCCTTGGCTTTGACATTATAAGTGCAGACCTTCAGTGTTTTAACAATCAATCACACATTACTTTTTTCCTGGTATAATTTTGTTTATCCAAGGTAAGGAATTTTTGCTATAAAATGTTTTCGTGCAGCAGTTTAGCAGTAATCAATGACTGAGAGTGGGTAATGGGTTAGCCCACAGCTGGCACGATCTGATCACTAGGGCACAGCTCAAGTTATCAAACTGGTAAGTCAGCTATATGTAAGCCAGCATTACAACAGAGGAGTTGATTACTGCTATCATACAATCTTCTTCTTCTTCTTTCAGCTTTTTTCTGGTTAGGGGTCACCACAGCAGATCACCTGTCCGCTCATGATTGGCAGTGGAGTTTTATGGTGTCAAGTTGCCAGCCCAGCACCCAACCTTCCACAGAAGGTGCACACACGCACATCTAGGACCAATTTAGAGTGTCCAATCCACCTACAGCATGTCTTTGGGACGTGGGAGGAAACCGGAGCACCTGGAGAAAACCCACGCAACCACAGGGAGGACATGCAGACTCCACACAGAAGGCATCCCAGCCGAGAATCGAACCAGAGAACCTCTTGCTGTGAGGCAGCAACGCTAACCGCTGCACCACTGCTATTACACAATGCATTATTTAAAAAAGAATCACTTAATAAAGGGGCTGTATCTCAGAACTTCTCCCTCCTGTAGTATTTCACCATATCTTTCGTGGATGGGGACAGCATTATAATAAACTACGCTTGAGTGAGACATCTGCCGAACACTAACAAGACAACTTTTGAGCAGTATATTATCATAAATCCAATTATTTGTGGGCATGTGTGTGTGGGTGGGTGCATGTGTGAGTGTCTGTTTATATGTTTGTTAGGAGTTAGGAATGCTAATGTATCGTACTTATGTATGAGGATATGTGCAAATTCCTTACATCCTTACATTCTTTACATCCTAGTAGTGACTTTCAAGTAAATTTTTTAGTCATTTTGTAATTCTTTTTTTAATGTGCCTTTGGTGGGGGCGAAGACAGTCTCACCTTGTTAGTAGATCTGTTTCTTTTATCCACGTTAGTGAAAGGGAGAATATAAGTGGCTGTAACCTCTGTTTTTACTAGCTACAGCTGCGGGACTTGTTCTTGTAAGGAAAGCTCGATTTTTCGCAAGGACAACGATGGATCTGTCCAATCAGTGTCCATGTTTTTCAGTATAAGTAGGTTTCATTGTATAACTGTATACATCATTTTGAGACTAATTCTGTCTGTTTCGTATCCTGAGTGATGATTTCCTAAAGCTGTGTCTGGTACAGTCACAAACTAAGAAACTTTCAAAACTAAGATGTGAGCGTTTCTCTGCTAAACTCCTGGCTAAGAAACTGTGAGAACTACCATGTGGGTATTTATCTGCTAAATTCCTAAGTGTAAGAATTCAACTTTTAAACAAATTGCAAATAAACTTTTATGGTTATTTTTTTTTCTAACTTGTTAATATATATATCAGGAGATTTGCTCTTTTCTTGGGTTTTCAGTCTTTTTTCTTTTCGGCTTGTTGTTACAGGTGCAAACATTTCAACTGGAAGCCTGCAATAACAAATATATAACTATTTAATTACTTTAAGACCTAACAAAAGGCTTCTGTGATATAAAGGTTGCAGTCAGTCTTAAAACGGACTACCATATCTGGATTGTATGGATGGAGGTCCTAAAAATATCTGGCATTCTGCATTTACACCTCATGCACAAAACTGCATTCAGAAAAGTTTCAGTGGAACTCTGTCCAAAATTAATATTTTATGAGGAGATAATCACCTCAAACATCCTGTCAAATATGGCAGCTTGAACACTCCCTCTGCTAATAAATATGATCACCTCCAAGCTGTATAATACTTGTCTTTTTACACAAAAGTCAACTATGCTATTCCTTTTTTCAGCAAATTGAGACAGAAACATTTTTGAGATACAGTGCTTGAATTAATATGACATTATCACTTCTGGTTGAGCAGAACAAAAAAAATGCCTTTCTGGAAGCTAATAGAAGACAGTGGTGATTACAGAATACTGTTATTTTTTTATTTGTGTGATATGATTTGCCAACAGAATGACTACTCCCTGTGGTATATATGATGTAACTAACATGAATTAAAGATGAAATACTTTTGAAATGTAATTTCTTCCACAACAGCAAAATGCTCATAAATCAAAACTCACCTCTCGGTGTCGTCTATTATTGTTATATTTATAAAAGTCTGGTTTTGTCCAGAATAAAAGATAACAGAGTTGTTTGGTACACTGTAATCCACACCACCAGGATATGCAGATATACTTCTAGTGGTAAAATCTGCTGTCACAAATCCATAAGTGCCTTTTCTTCTGACCACTGGAATCATCAATGTCCCAACATCTTCTTCCACTATGAATAACACAATAAGCAAGTGTTAAATACATAATAAAACACAATTAATAAATAACAATGATCTGATGGTGTAGCTTAGTGTTAAGACAATGGTCTGTATAAGGGTTTTAACATGTTGATCTCCATTTACAATACACAGCCTATAGTTACTTCTAGTCTGAATATGAGCAAGTCACTTAACCAAGTTAAAGCCAATGTTCACACTTGTAAAGAGATACTTTGGTCTACTGAGCCTTTTGAGCTTAATACAGAATTAAACAAAGTAAAAGAATAACATAGTATGTAGTAACTCTTCATATGATATACATGTACCATGTTAGTTTGTCATGAATACCCAGTAAAAGTCTTAATATCTCAAGATCATATGATTAATATTGTCACATGGATCCATTAATCCAGTATATAGGGATTTTTTAAAAATAACAGCTGGGCATCAGCCAATATAATATGCTCAATTTTGTCACACTGCAGTCCTGTGTAGTTATGAAATAGATACCAACCAGCTAAAAATATATATATTCAATGGAACTTGTTGCAACATTCTCCCACCCCAGATTTAAATCTCCCCATCGCATGGTCATACAGTACTCAGTAAGGGGGAATCCCTCCCAAAAATAAACACTTGCCATACCTTACACAGTATGCAGGTGTTCCACACTTATCCCCTTTATACATTCACAGGGCATCTGTACCCACACAGTACACAATTAATTCATCCTAGTAAATATATGATGCAAGAACGAATGACAGATACAATACTTTTTTCAACATTACAGTCAGGAAAAGCAGGAAAAAGTGATGAATAATGTTAGACTGGTCAACACACCAGTGGGTATGCCAACCAAGACAATCTTTTATACAAAGGGTGCTTAGTGTCACATACTATAGACAAGATGTACTGTAGCTTTAAAAATACTAAGTCATCTGGGGTGTGAGACATGTAACAGGGATATATTGTGGAGTCCAGAGTAAACCACAATGGGGAAAGCATCACATTGTCAGAAGAACAGTTTGTTTTTCCTGTTGAGCATGGAGCACTATAATGCCATGTTTCTGCTTGCTCCTGGTCTCACAGCACTGCTACTGTTTCCAGTGTTCATGCCATTACAGAGGGCAGAAAGAACTCTTGAACAAATAAAGGGATTCATTAGTATTTTTCCCCATATTTTACCTTTGGAGCTGTACCATGCTTGTGTCACATCTTCATGACCTCCCCCTGATGTAGTTATCCTGAAACCAGTTCAGGAATGGTAGCAGCTCCAAAAAGGTGCTCATGAATGGCCTTGAGAGAGCCTAGAATGTGAAACAGGCGTACATATGCAAGTGCAGCTCATGAATGGCCTTGAGAAAACCAAGAATGTACAACAGTGGTACATATGCAAGTGCAAGAATCTATTTGACTTCTAATTCCTCTCTCTTCCCCCCTAGCATACAAAACACATCATCCAAAGCCTCCTTTAAAAACCTCATTAGGCAACATCTCAAGCAAAGTTGGCAGTGCCATGATTGCTCCCCAGGCTAGTGATACAGTACACATACTAAACCTAGAGTACTTGATAATAGTTTTCGCTCTTACTCACAAACACTGGCTAATTTACAATGTATGTACTGTACCTGTGTGCTATGTATGTATTCTACCTATGTTCCAAATTTCAGCTGTACACCACAAATCTATTAATTACCTTTATTTTGAAATTAAGATTTTCTTGTTTGTTCTCTCCACTGTAACTGCAGATGTGCTGCATACTACTATAAAAACATGTGTATTGTAATTTGTGTGTATACTGATCATGTCTAAATATCTAAATGTATCTGTATTTTTTCTATGTGGAGCTTTTCTCCCCGGGTCACTGCTGAAAAAGGGCCTTTTTGGCTTAGTCAGACACCCCTGTTTAACAAATGTAAAATAAATAATTGTTAGTCAGTGTGGGCAGTGTACTTAACCTGTAGCCCATATTTCTATATCCAGAGCCAAATATTCTGCCCAGGTGGAACTGGCATCCATATGAATTAGCCCCAGGGAATGTACTACTGTCTGCATTACTAGCTGCCCTTTCAATGTTCAAATATATATTAGTCTCAAGTTTAACCTCATACTCCTCTCCAAGGTCTACAAGAGTATCAGACACCCACAAGTAAATTCTTGCGTGTCATTAAGAGGTAAACCACTGCACTGAAGGAGGTATCCAAGTATCCCTGTTATCTATGAATATTGTAAGGGTACCAACATACAGTCATCCACACTGACTGGCTAAAGGCTCAAAGTTAGGAACAGATTTTAAATATTACTCAAACTCATCTAAAAATGTTAATGCAGCAATATGTTTTGAATTAACATGTATTTTCTGAACAAAAAGAAATATGAAACTCTAATGTCTGGTATTATTAACTACCTGTGATCCTGTTATAACAAAAAATAAAACATTTTATGAGTAACAGGGCAAAACCATCAAGTCAAGAATAGCAGAGAGGTGTGAGAAAGCATCATCCTTGATGTGCACAGGACTGCGCACCAGGCATGCATGATTACCCTTCATGTACACTGGACTGTGTGCCAGACATGCGGGATTACCCTTCATGTACACAGGACTGCATACCAGGCATGCAGGATTACTATTCATGTACACAGGGCTGTGTGCCAGGCATGTGAGATTACCTTTCATGTACACGCGAGTGAGTGCCAAGCATATGTGATTACCCTTCATGTACACAGCACTGAGTGCCAGGCATGCAGGATTACCCTTCATGTATGCAGGTCTGCATGCCAGACATGCAGGATCACCCTTGATCTATAAAGGACTGCATGCCAGGCATGCATGATTGCCCTCCATGTACACATCACTACATACCAGACATGCGTGATTACCCTGAACAGTGGGAGGCAGAGGTTGTTCTTGCCATCTTCCAGTGTACATTTCTATAGGATGAAAAGTTCACTGCACATGGGATTATTCTCCTTTGGCAAATCCATTATACTGCTGAACATCTTCCTTGAGGTCAAGGTTCCATCATTCCTTCTTTCTGTGCCACCATATGAGCTGCTGCAAGGATCTTTCCCCTGCTGACCCTTTTTGTGCATTATTGTAGTATCTAGCATATATGCTACCTTACGCAGTTCATTCTGCTGATTCAAATTTTTAGGTCTTCTTCTTGTAAACTATAGCTGCTATGGCTTATTCCACACACTAAGTGCTATAGAGCGTCAGTTCTGATCACAAATGCAATATCATCTTTTATTTTGTAAATGCCAATATGCACTGAAGACCAGTTATGGTCTGACAATCACATCTCATAATATTTTGCTCCCAGGGTGGCTTCCTTGTTTGCCTCGTCTAGCTACACCTCAGCACTAAGATGCCTGTTTCTTTACAGAGTCCAAAAAAAACAGCCATTAGACAAATGTTCTTGATGATGTCTAAACCCTTCATGATAGGCACAGTCTTATCCCAAAGGCAGAGAGCAGTCCTGCATGCAATCCTTACTGTTCCTCACTCCACTTGTTCATAGTTCTTTCACTAACAAACACCGTGATGCATGCAAGCTCTAGAGCTCACGGGATGAGTGTTGCAGCTCATGGGAGTTGCCTTGTAGTATATTGATGCTTTGGGAAGTTAGAGATGCAGCACTTTTAAACCTGCAACTGCCACAGTGGGAGTAAATCATATTAGAAGCAACTGCTTCATTCTTCTTTTTCCTCAAATGCTTAAAGAACCTAAATTAAACCATACCAGTTGCAAACATAGAAAATGGTTTAACTATATCCTAAAATTGAAACCAGAATAAAAAGTATAGCTCTCAACCTTCCATCTCCAAAATGAGGAACACCCGCCTTCATAATGTGGAACAAATGGGCAAAATGTGGAACACATACTAATGGCTTGCTAACAACTTCAACTAGGAAGGTCATAGAATGGTTAAAATATGCTGGTTTTGCTTATAAAGAAGATCCTTTAATGAATTAATATGATTAATTTCTATTTACCATGGATTTTACTTAAAAAAATTCCTAACACTGAATGTGTGACAGACTCTGTCAATGTGGAACTTTGAGGAAGTTCGAGGAACATGAACTTTTTAAGACCCCAAATGAGGTACGTTCCTCGTAATGAGGTACACTTGAGAGGTATGAGTATAGAGAACAAAAAAGAACTACATTAGCAGACATATTTAGTGAGAGTACTAGATACCTGAAGGAAATTCCAGCCACAGTAAAGCTAGACAGAAAAGCTTTTTTATTCAAACCTTAATTGTAAAAAAAATATATAAAATCAGAATGGTATTCACAGCCACAAGAAAGAAACTTCTGTGACAGTCAAATCCTAGAATAAACCGAGACAAAAATATAGATCACCTTTCTCAGGACACAGAAGTACACTTGAGGGATAAAAGCAACAGTGTTCTATATCATTTCCAAGTCACTCCAGAATCCTATCTTCCCCCAATATTTCAAAGCAAGCTACAAAAATTAGCAGCTAACAGCTGTTGCTAATATGAACATTACTCTGGAATTAACAAAGTTGCCATCTTTTCATACATGCTGACTGGAACATTTCTCACAAACGTTTAACAGATTTGTGGAGTATAATTCATAAATAATGTAACTAATTTTCCATTTATTTTCAAAATGAAGATTAATTGTATAGAGCTTTAGTATGACAGTATAAAACAGAGCTTAAGTCTATGTGCTGCTGCATTGATCCTGTACAAGTCTAGGGACTGATCCTCACAGCATCTATTTGCCTTACATGTGAGTCTGAGGAAAGTACTTAACGAAACATGGCTGCTGGGTAATTTCTGTAAAAGGACTGTATGTAAAGCTGGATTATACAGTTGACATTTTTTTTTTGTTATATTGTTTTGTCACAATAAGGTATGTCAATAATATTATGATTTATCCAGTACATATAGGGAAATTAAAAGACAGGTCTTCTCCTACAATGCTAAAGGTACCATCTTTTTATAGGAGTCATCAATGCCCTGTGACAAGGGAATGAGCAGGTAATATTACTTTCATGCTAACTACATATCTCCGAAACTTTGCCAAGCTGAATACCTAATCCTTATGAAGATGGGAACATTTCAAAAAGAAATAAACAGTATATTTAAAAATATATACCTCTCCTAAATAAAAATCATAATCCTTAGATACTTGGATTGTCTGCTTATCGCAAAACATCCCTAAACAACATAAAATATCAAAAGTCATTCAAAGAACTAATTGCAAAAAAGCGCCAGCTAAAAACAATCTAATAAAAACTATGGGAAACAAAAGCAATTACTCTGCTAAGACAATTAAAATATATTCAATGCACAAAGAAGGCAAAAGAAAAAAAACAACCACAATGTAAAAACTTATGTGGCCTATCTAAAACAAAAATCACCCTTGCAACATATTTTTTACTACTGTGCTAAAAATAGTTCCGCTCAACAAAGTTCAAATACACCATATTCAAAAAACAGAAAAAATGGCAGTGTAAATTGAATACTTGACTGCTTGAGGGTATATAGGTTTATTATTTGTACTGCAAGGATTCTGGTTCTCATAATGTCATACATCTACCCACCTTTTTATTCTGATTGTTATGTTTTCATTTGTATACAGCTATATTTAAGATAGTTGATTGCAGTTTTTTTGTTTCTGTTAAAAATCGCAGTCTTAAAAGCATCAGTTATATACCCATTAAAATCTTAGCAACCCGCTGTTACAATAAAAGAGTGTACAATCATATATAATCTTGTTTAGGTACTTACCACGTAGAACTACAAACCGTGGATCAAATTCTATAACACCCTCAGCATTGTCATTTTTCTGGATTACAATCCGAATGGAAGAAAGGTTGCCGAATCTGGGTGGCTGGTCCAGCTGAAGTCTATTTTCTCTAATGGTGAAATCATACCAGCTTGCAAATGACAGAAAATTAGAGGGTGTGATTGTTAGTAAATTTGTCCTTTAATTCAGAATATACATACAGGCATATAGGCCTAGTGGTTGGTAATGCAAACTAGTACATCATATGGCAGCAATAGGAGATAGCCACCATGCATGCACTTTGATACAGTCTGCATTCTGATACAATCATCATATGTGAAAAATCTACACATGCTAAGCTATAATTTGCTCATGTTTAAATAACTTTTATACTTTTCTATCTGGAGACAAGTACTCTCGGTAACACAAAAAAACCTCATAGGTTCATACAAGATTACTAGGCTAACAGCTTAACAGACCCTAAATGTCTAGCCAGTATACTCTGATTTTATCCAATATATGGTCCCTAGGGGCAAGAGGATGGCATGGATTTGTGCCTATGTCTTGAGTATCTTGCAGATTGCCCCTGTCCATAAGACACATAGGCACTACCCCAGGTGTGAATTTGCAATTACCCATCTATTGATTCAAATTGCATTTGAAGAGGGCCAGGGAAGGGCTCTGCTTAATGTGAAAAGGAAGCCTGCTCCTTTCCATGTTGCAATACTGAATTTTTCTCTTTCTTTCTTTCTTTTTTTTTTTTTGTTTCCCTGTATATAAGGTTATATGAAGTCAACAGTTAAGATAATAGATAAATAAATAGATACGTACATAGAAAGATAGAGAGACAAAAATAGTCAACATCAGCATAATGACAAGTGCCATACTGTCTGAAAGTTGATTCCAAGTGAAAGCTTTATTTTTGAAACATGTCAGATTTAATGGTCTGCATAGAATTCAGAGTATTTTTTGTTATTTTTTTCTGTACTGCAACACTAAATGTTCAACATATTTTACAATCTCACTTTATCTTCAGAGCACTGAACATTTTCTACTTTTTTCTTCAAAAGCTGATTACTTACAGTCTTTGGGAACTGGAAAATAATGTTTAACTTTGATCAAGAAAATAACAGCTACATGAAAAATAATGTTTAGCCTAGATCAAGAAAATGGCAGCTACCTCATTACTGAAATGCCTATACTGCACATCTGTGGTAAAATACTAAGAGTGGTGTTCACAGTCATTACACAGGTGTGTTAAGGCTACCTGCATTGTCTGTGAATGTATGCAGCTAACCTGTAATTGATAGAAGTCACTTACAGCAACTCATGATGACATCTAAGGAGCATAAGCAAATGAACTTGTAATGAGATTTAAATTAGGAATGATGTAAACCAACCTATGCCAATTAAGCATTCTCTTGCCTATTTGTGATTTACAGTGGAATTTTCCCCTTTTCCATGCTAGCCACAGATAGGTTATATTAAGAGGAGTCCTGCCAACCCTATCTACTTTGTAATCCCTGAAAATGCTGTCATTTGCTTCTTGTTCTTTCCAGGTGAGAAGTGCTTGTCTTGGCTAATATAATCATCCAAGAAAGCAAATATACAGGCAGAGGATGCATCACTATAACTTTGATAATTAGGAGATACTTAACAGGTTTAGAGCAAACATGGACATTTTAAATGGGTATGTACGACCCCATAGGGTTACAAGAGGAATGAGTGGACTTCCTAAGATATGTATACTTCTCACTATACTTGCCATGGTGACCTTTGAGAGACAGACTGGGCACATGTTGGGGATCTCATAGGCTTCTGCCTCAAGGATACTGCAGCAGTTCCTGGATGCGGTCTTGGCATGTGTGGATCAGTACATCTATTTTCCAGTGTCACCTCAGGACTGAGCCAGGACTATGTATGTATTTAATGGGGTGGCACATTTCTCTGATGTACTCAGTGTGATAGATTGTACTCATGTTGCAATTAGGGCCACTTCTGGTTCATGTGGAACATGGTACCATAGTAGAAAGGGCTACCTTCCATCAATTGCCAGGTAGAGTGTGATGCCTGGGGGTGCATCACCAGCATCTCTGCCCAACATCTTGGCAGAGCACATGGCTCCTATATCTGGCACACTAGCTCATTCTACAGCTTCTTCTGCATGTCAGGATGCCTGCCCAGTGGCCATCTTGTTGGTATTTATTTTCCTTTTTTCTATTGTATTTAAGTAATTATTTGTGGCAAAGTGTATTGCTAAATAATAAATCATTTTTCTTTACTTTTGTCCCTCCCCCTTCTCTCTCTCTCTCTCTCTCTTATTTATTTTATTTATTTATTTGCATTTGTTTTCTGAGATAGTCCACTGGGTCTAAGAGTGCCCATCTTCAGTGGAGGCCCAGGGAGAAAAGCTCCACATATTACATATACATTGATGAGATAAAGTTACATAACGACTGTTAACAGATTCAAGTTACTAGTAAGCAACATTATACAAAATACAAAAATAACAATTTACATTCAGGTAAAATATATACATGTTGATATACAATTAGAATTAGGCTTTCTCTTCTTTAAATTTCATCTTGTAGCTGAGGATGCATAAAACTGAGAGGGAGAAGAGTTAAATTAAGTGAAGACAGACATTTCAAAGTGTTAAAGTTGTTAGAAGAGGTTTCTAGTTTCATGTAATGCTGGAAGAATGATTTGAGCATGTATAGAGAATGGTGTGGTTAGAAGTGGTTCTGATTGACTTTGTTTTGTCTCTTCAGTGATGCTGAATATTCACTGGAGGCAATGCTCATGACACCAGTGAGAAATCCAAGTGGATCTACAGAAGAGACCTATAACACATCCCTGTCCTAAACCTGTGTTGTCATCAAGAGGGTATTTGTTCTCCTGAATAGAGCTTTCAGGTGCCTGGATGAGTCTGGGGGTGCTGTTCAGTATGACCCAGCTACTACATGCAGGATGTTTACAGCATGTTGTGTTTTGCACAACTTGATCATGGGCTGGTCTGGTAGTAATGTGGCCCATGCATTCACTACAGCTCTTTGTTCCATGCCTGTCAACCTCTAAGAGCAAGACATCTGTACTATGCTTAAAATGATGTAGGGACAAAGGCCCAAAAATAAGGACAGATTTTAATTATTGATTTTAGAAAGTTAAACAGTTGCTAGAATTACATGTTTTGTATAAGCATGCATATTCTGAAGGATATAAAGTCTGAAACTCAATTGTATGTCATTATTTGGAGACTTCATTCCTCAGTGATTTGCCAGAAAGCCACATATTTTACAAGGGACAGACCTAAAACATGAGACAAAAATCTGGATATTCTGTAGGAATATAGATAGTTGAGAGCTTTGCCAAGTTCTACTCCAAATGTGAGTAATGGTAACCAGTGAGCAGCTGTGGTAAGGGACCCCATACAGCAGGATTGGTCACTGCACGTGGCTCTGCAAGTTATGAGGTGGAGGTTAGTCCAGAACTCTGAACCAAGAGATTCAGGTAAGTGTTTTCCTTTTTGTAAAGAAAAGAGTATAAATGATGCATGAAGTAGTATTTGGGGGTTATGCTGTGTGGTTCATGTTCATTTGAAAGTCTTTCTTGTCTATAAATATTTTTTTTGTTTCAGAACTTGTATTATTGTTTGTAAAAGTCATGCCCGAGTGCTCATTGACTCTTGTTCAATTATGTCATAAGGCATCATATAAATAATAATCAATTTTAACTGTACAACACATTCTACTGAGCTGGTGTGTCTAAGTATGCATGTACTGAATGTCTTCATGAGGGATAATTAATAAAAACTGTTAATTCAGTATTTAACATGAGTTCATACTTTGCATCTGAATGGAAATGTATCATATTGTTTTTTATATCTTGCAATTTCTTCTCAGATTAAAGTATGTTTGCTGAGGTACTGCACAGAGATTATTTTGATTTTGTCACACAATAATTTATGACTTCAGAAACAAAAAGTGTCATCATTTGAGTAGTTATGAGGGTGATGTGGCAGCAGTGTTTGTTTACATGGCAGAATACTCATTTTAATCTGTAATTTCTAATTAGTGTTTCTTTGAAAATGCATATATTACTTCTTTGAAGTTGTCTGTAACTGCCAGCTGTAAGAATGATAATCCATACAGCAGTGGTGTTAATGGCTACAATTTCATGTTTTATCATACAGATTTCTTTTCACAGTTCCCTGAGATTTTAAGCTGTACCATTACAGGGATGAAATGCATACAGTTTAAAGTGTCCAAGGACCCTCCCTTTTATTTCATTTTAATAACTTATTCCCCTTCAGTTAAACATCCACCTGTGTTTCTGAAGGTCAAATTGTATGAATCAGAATTGTCACAGTTGATCCACAGTAGTTGCAGATCAAATGAGTCATACACATCTCTCAATTATAAGCTAGGTGATAGTACAAGAGATTTTGAAGAGGGGCTGTCATGAGAGCTGGGTGATGAGTTGGTACTAAGTCACGACCTACTAAATACAGGTGATCTTATAGACACTGATCTGACAGTGCTGCTTAATGTGATCAGGGCCTCAAAAGAGAGGTTCTGCTAGGTGAAGATGAACATTGCCATGGCCTGCATGAAATCTGCTGAGCTTGTTTCTCACAACTAATTACAGTACTTTCTTAAGAAGCAGTTGTAGTTTTATGTGACCTGCCCCTCACATGTCCAAACAGTACCCCATCCTTTTCTATTTTTAAGATTGACTCCCGTTTGAGTTTGGTAAGTCCTATCTAGTATACAAATGGAGGCAGCCACGGATGCTTTTTGTGCCACCACACTATGCCTCAGTGTGATCATGGCATTATTCCTATTCTGGAAATAATCACACATACCCTGGAAGACTCTTACCATTTCCAGCTGATTCTCTGTAGCAGTGCTCTGAGCCATAACAATGTTACTGCACATTTGCTACTGGGTAGCCAACGCTTTTCATTTTTACTGGAATTGCCATAAAAATGCCTGTGCCTAGCTCCCCTTTGTAAAGGTGTCACTGTGGACACTGCTACCTCTTAATGTCTGCCATCACCCTCAAAGTGTTCATTTGGGTTTGGAGATACTGGTGTAGAGGTGCATGGGGTGTTCCTCCTGTAAAAGTGTGAGTGTGATGTCAGCCTGTGCTTGACTTTGCAATACACTGTCACTTCCTGCAGGATATTAACATGTTGTGGGGTGTAAGATCCTGCCATTAAACTTGAGGACTATGTGCCACTGTCCTCAGGCTGCCCCATAAAAATGACTATGCTAGCATCATCATAATCATCTTCATCAGCCATTCTGCTGCCAATTTCCCCCAAACTTATTGGTAAAGTGGAACTGCTTGTTTCATCTGCTGACCCTGCAAAAATTATTCAAAACATTCCTTATAAAGAAATAACATAATGTTCTTTATGTGTTTTATGGAGGTTTAGAGGACACTTACCATGCACAGTGCTATCATTGCCATTCTGTGCAGATGTAGAAGGTTCACCTATTGATAGTAATTGTCAGGTATTTAATGTAATCATTTCCTTTCAACATTCAGTTCTCTGTATAAATATGTGTTACAGTTTTTAAACTAACCTTCCTGAACAGACGAGTGTAGCTGCTGCAGATGTTGGTAATAACTAGTGTCCACACCACTTGTGATTATTCCAGTGCCATTCTCGTCTGTGTCTTAGTCATCCCTATGGATGGAGGGAAAGTAGTTCTCATTCCGTGTTAATAGGATAATTGTTGGAGGCCCCCTAGTAATGGTATGTGCAATTACATTCTGTCTCGCATTGCTTCTAGCTTGCCTTACCATATAATTCAACCTCTTCTCACACAGTGTTAATGTGTGGTTTCTGCCAATGTCCAGGATAACTTGATTCCATGTTTTACCCTCTCAATTTGTTTGGATGCCCCTTTACCAAATAAGTGTTTCACATATGTCACAAAAAAACGAACACAGCAATGTAGAGATGAAACCTTTAATGCAAAGCTTTCAGGTAAAACCCTTCCTCAGAGCTAAAAATATTTATCTTATTCATACCTTTTAAACAACATTAAACCATCACACAGACAATGGAAAAGCTTACTTAATCAATCAATTAAGACGTGATAAAAAATGTAATAGAACTTAGTTCATTCTTAAAGATACAAAATCACCTAAGGCATGCTTGTTTAAATTTAACAGTGGGGCTTTAATGTAACCGCTTGGTTAATACCAGGCGGAATATCAGCTTGTAATTGTAAAGTCTACTTATATTCCCTAACCTCAAGTTTATTATTGATGTCACCTCTCCTAATATTTTTATTAAGAATATTTGTAACCTAAAAACAAAGACGTGAAGGACCAGCTTCCTGAACATGTTTAGCCAAAGAATTAGTCATTACTCTTTGTCTAATATCTGTAATATCTGACTTGTGCTCAATAATTCTATCCTTTAATCTCTTAACAGATTTCCCAACATAGAAGCTTTTGCATGCCTTACAAGTTGCAAGGTATATAACACAAGTATTACATGTTGCAAACATTTTTAAAATATACTTTTATATGGAGAGACAGGGGAAGGAGCTGAAGTGGTCCCTGTACACAAAGCAACATGAAAAAATAACTGATGACTCTGTTGTTGGTAATTTGTCTAATTTAGTTCTAACAAAGTCCACCCTAACCCTGTTGCAGAAAGGTCTAAAATTCATATTGGCTGCTGCTGATATGTTAACTGATACATTGACAGATATTAAGCTTTTTGTCCGTAATTTAGACCTCAGATTAACTTTTAAAAGTATTACTTCTTTGCTGAACAATGTGTGGAAATGGCCAGTGCCTTTTTAGTCTTTCTATTTATTTATTTACTTTTAAACTTAAAGGGCACTTAGATTTTAAGGGTAGGGCAAAGTCACATAGAAAACATTGTAACCATATTTCTGCAACCTACCTTTTCAACTATAATGCTCACAGGCCTGTTAGAAAACAACACAAGTATACATTCTCAGTGTGCTGCATAACTCTGGCATACATCACTGGTCCTGGACTACAGCTATATGTTTTCTTGTTTGTCACACATCAAAAGGTAAATTTTCTTTGCTGTGACTTAAAATCTGATTATACGATCATGTGTAGGACATGGATTTGAACCCAATAACAGTATGACAAAGAGTTTTTTTTCTCTCAGAATGTTAAATTTGAAGTGGGCAACAGCTGTCAAGTATATACAGCATGAAGGTTAGACATTTATTTATTTATTTATTTTACATTTTATGACTGGGAATGTCCGTCTGAGCTAATTAGCCCTTTTTCAGTGGAGGCCCGAGGAGAAAAGCTCCAAGATAGATTACATGACTAACATCCATAGTACTAATATATGGACAAGTAACAAAAAGTGTACACAATACAAAAAGCATAAAGTCTTAATACAATGAAGTTAAGGAAATAATAACATAATATTTACATGTGATTAGTTTTGGTAACTGTTGAAATGAGAAGTGAAACACAGATGAAAGGAGGGATCGGAGATGGAGCTAGAGGTGAGTTAGTAGTTACGGGAGACAGGTTTATGGGGGATGGTTACACTGACATATCCATTTAGATTGTAGATATTGTTTAGTGGCTGTTTTGAATTGTTTTTGTTGCTGAAGAGTCCTGATTTTGAGTGGTAGATTATTCCAAGTCTTAGCAGGGCTAAAACTATTGAGATGTTGCCCTATTTTAGTTTTAGGTTTATGAATTTGTAATAGCACTTGGCTGGAACTATGGAGAGATCTTGTTGGGGTGTAGTAGAAGATTAGAGTAGAGAGAGTTGGACAATAAGAGGGTTTGTAGATAATTGAATGAATGATCTGAGTCTGAGTTAGCAAGAGAAGGTTGGGTAGCTCAAGCCAGTGTAGTTCTTTCAATGAGAGACAGTGATGGTACTTATATGTATTCTGTGCAGCAAATCTGGCAATCTTGTTGTAAGTTGTTTCTAGTTTGGCTAATAGTCCAGTGTTGAGGCTAGTTAGAATTTGAGAACTATACAGTAAGGTGGGTAAGAGGTAAGCATTAGATAGGGTTAACTTAGCATCCTTATTAAGAACATGCCGCAGGCAAGACATATTCAGTGACTAGAAGCCAGCATGCCAGCCAAAGATCATCCTATCATCTACCAAGGTAGCTGGCCACAATTTTACCAGTACCTCTTGTTGTTGTCCTGCTATATTAATTATTATATTACTCTGTATACTGTTTACACTGTTTGTATTCTGTTCTAACTACTGTATTATAAAAGAATTATTATTAAGCTTTATTACTGTATGTGGAGCTTTTCTGCCAGGGCCTCTGCTGATAACAGGCTTCTGGCACAGTCAGCCACTATCCAGTTAACAAATGCAATAAATATATATATATATATATATATATATATATATATATATATATATATATATATATATATAAAATGCCCTGAACTTGGGAAACAGGCAGTGTCATCAGTACATATTAACCAACAACTATTTTTTAAGTGGTAATCTTTTCGGTTTAAATATGAACAGATTTTCAAATTCAGTTAACACACTATTTTGTTATTATTTCTGACCCTTCACTTGCAGTGTATAACACTACATGGTGTGTGAAAATTGATTTTCAATATGCTTAAAATAAACACTGCCAAATTTATAAAAAAGATGGGACAGTAAGATAATTGAAACAATTCAGCAAATGTTAAGTTCAGAAAATTACTTCATGATTCTATAAGTTGCATTCTTAAAATAAATTTGCTAAACTGGTGACATTAATGTGAATCCCTGCTCTAATTATGTAATATACTGCACCATCAGTGTATTCTACGGCAAATAGATACAGACATATTGAACATATTTACAAAAGTCCAGACTACTAAAGACAGGAAAGACGATACAAAACAAGACAGCATATGACAGTAGAGAGACAGAGTGATGGTGTAGGTCATTAAAACTTTGAAATCAAACAAAAGTGTTATCTAACTGTTAACTAAACAGAAACTCCCAGAAGTGCTATATGCCATTTACCTTCCAATAAGCTCCAACCGTGTTAGATTTACAAAGAATTGTTCTGGTCCTTCTGGATCACTATCATCGAGTATGTCAATGGTAAACCACTTTGTTGTCACATTTGGCTCGAACACTATTCTTCCTACTGTAGAGATGAAGTCAGATCCCCCAAAGGCAGTACTGTTAGATGTCTGGTACCAGACCTGCACTTGTCCAAACCGTCCACTAGATCTTGTAACTGAAATGTTAACCTAATTCAAAATAAACAATCAGTGAATGTTCAAGTAACTTAAGAAAATTTGTGTTTTTATTAGTAAAAGTAATCTCAGTCAAAAGAGAAGATTCTTAGAAGAACAGTTTAAAAATATGAACACAATATTTTATATCCTATAGGAATTTTTTTCTTTCTATCAATCTCTACCTGCATATTGCTTAGATCTGAGTAATTAGATTAGGAATACAATATGCCTGGTTTGCTTTGTTAAAATGGTATGTGTCAACAGTGGGTTTCCTCAACTTAAAAACTGAAAAAAAAATGCCTTTACTGCAGTCCAAGAAACAGTTTATTTTTATGACATCTGTTATCAAATGTGCAGTTTACCTGTAAGCTTCATTGTCTTTGACTGAGTCAATGAAGGCAGAGCTTAATAAGGGGGGGGGGTTTAAATAATACCACCTGGAGTTCCTTAGCATTCTGGCAGTGGCTTGAAGGAAGTGTGAACTGGTCAGAAGGTGTGGTAGTTTCTTTCAGCTCATAAAGATGGAGCCGTCTGTCAGCAACTATACAAGAAGTGGTATGTCATTAATTTACTGTCAGAAGTGATATTACAACCAAGAAAAATCAGATTCTTAGTTTGGCCTGGTGATAAGGCCATTAAGTTGCAGTCATAGCGTTTCAGGTTTGAGTTTTGTTTTGGTATTTTAGTCAGATTTTACCTGATTATTTATATAACTTCTTGAGGGATGTGTTAAACTACAGTGAAGGGTTGAGGGAAGTTGAAGACTGGTAGTTGAAAGATCCAAGTATGATCCTGTGAAAGTTTTTTTCTAGTGTGTGTGTGTGTGTGTGTGTGTGTGTGTGTGTGTGTGTGTGTGTGTGTGTGTGTGTGTGTGTGTGTGTGTGTGTGTGTGTGTTTGTTGTACTGTAGCACTATTATATGGTGGTACCTGGTTTGGAACTTTTGATGGCTTACGTGTGGTTAATGTTGCTGTGGGATTTAACTTGTTCTTTATCTTTCTGTTCAGTAAATTGTGTGCAGCTTGGCTTTGCCATTTGTTGTGTTTGCTGGGACAAGTAATTTGGGCAGAATGTTCTTGTTTACGTTGACTTGTACCCAGATACTTTAAACTGCTTTCATTTTCATATGTTATATAGTTAGCTGGGAAAGATATGAGTCTATTTAAAAAAAAAAAGGGAGACAGAAAGGAAACTTTTAGTATTTTGAACACTGCAAAAACTCCAATGCGCAGTCCAGTATCAATAAAGGCTTTCCTCTGTAGTAGAAATGTAATTCCTTCAATATTCCACTGCAGTTCAGCAAAAATTACAAATTTTAATGAAAAAATAATAAAAGACAGTAAAAAGCAACCAGATTGAGCGCTTCATCTCCTCCACGGAGACTTCATCAGAATCTACATTTTTCCACTCACCCTCAGTTTAAATAATGGTTCCAGTTGTTTAATTAGTTAATTAGTTTTGAAATCCTATAGGCTGGCCATAAATTAATACAAATTTTAACTCTTTCTTGCATGAAACCTTTCCAAAAAAGAGGTTGTGAAAAAAGTTATAAAAAGATACATTGTTTAAAACTCATCCAAAACAGTACAATAGGAAAAACAGGACTTCCATCAGAAACTTGTTTTGTTAAAAAACAGTAGAAAAATATTGTACATAATCTTGTAAATGAGATATGTCAACCTTAAATAGGTATAAAGTTTGTAATACTTATAAAATACTGAGCTAAAGGTTCATTGTTGTTCCATTAAGTGTTTATATTAAAAAATCTTATTAGAAAATTCTTATTAAAAATGTTATTATACAAGTTCATTTTAAAAAATAAAAAATTATGTAATATATAAATATTCTAATAAAATAATATATTGTAAATACATATATTATACCATAAAATAGAATAACATGAGGTAAAAATGAAATAAAATGTTATGTAAGATAAAATGAAATAAAATGTTGTATAAGATGAAATGGTGACCTTAGTGGTGCCTCTTGGGGTCCTCTGACAACTACAGTGAAGGGTTAAGGGAAGTTGAAGACTGGTAGTTGAAAGATCCAAGTATGATCCTGTGAAAGTTTTTTTCTAGTGTGTGTGTGTGTGTGTGTGTGTGTGTGTGTGTGTGTGTGTGTGTGTGTGTGTGTGTGTGTGTTTGTTGTACTGTAGCACTATTATATGGTGGTACCTGGTTTGGAACTTTTGAAGGCTTACGTGTGGTTAATGTTGCTGTGGGATTTAACTTGTTCTTTATCTTTCTGTTCAGTAAATTGTGTGCAGCTTGGCTTTGCCATTTGTTGTGTTTGCTGGGACAAGTAATTTGGGCAGAATGTTCTTCTTTATGTTGACTTGTACCCAGATACTTTAAACTGCTTTCATTTTCATATGTTATATAGTTAGCTGGGAAGGATATGAGTCTATTTAAAAAAAAAAAAAAAAAAAGGGAGACAGAAAGGAAACTTTTAGTATTCTGAACACTGCAGCAGATGTTACCCAGATGCAGCTGAAGTCAGGGATAAGGAAGGGATTGGTCCTGCCATTTCTTTTTTCATAAAAACATTCATAGGAGTATTTCAAAGAAGCTGCTGTAGGCTTGAGCAATACTGTGGGCTGTCTTATTTGTCCTTGAATTATTTTCTTCTGTCAATATTCTTACTGATTCTTATAGGTTCATAGGTTCATAGGTTTATACTAGGCTATCTGCCCTAAGGCATTTATAAGCCTAGCCCAAATTATTGTGGCTTACGCCACCCCTTATATGAAAAAATACTGTGCCCATTAGTTTGTTGTGCCTCTGTCCAGCAGTGACCCAGAGATGATTCCCGGGGTAAACCTACGATCTCCCATCCACAGGTCTAGATTTCTCTTGAACAGAGTCAGCGAGGTGCTCTGCCTCACATGGACCGGGATTTTATTCCACAGCATAGGGAGTCTCTGAGTGATAAATCTATCCCTCCAGCACGTCCTATTTATATCCGTGCTAAGGTTTAAGTCGCTTGCTCTAGTGGTTTTGGTGGATTTGGATTTTTGAGGTGGAGCATGTCCATTAATTCCGGGTTGGACATGGCCTTGTATGTCAGGCACATGTCACCTCTGAGCAGACGGTATGCGACTGAATAGAGCTGGAGTTTCTTCAATCTGGCAGCATATGACAGATTTTGGAGTCCCTTTATCCTTTTGGTGAGGAACTTTTGGGGTCTCTCCAATTGCTGCAGATGTCGGGTGAGATACATCCCGAATGGGGCATTGTACTCGATCATTGGTCTGATAAGTGAAGAGTACAGGGAACAATGACCTCACTAGATCTGGATGTAAATCCTTCATGATCAGGTGGGCAATGTAGAAGGTCTTTCTAACCACTTTAGCAATGTGAGTGTCAAAAGAAAGGCCACTGTCAACCTGGGTCCCCAGGTCCCTGATAACTTCTTCTGTGCTTAGTGGATTGCCACCTATATGGTAGCTTGGGGTTACCTTGTTTTTCCCGAAGGGTATGACTATACATTTTTGGCGTTTAACTTCAGGCCATGGCTCTGGCACCAGCTATCTGTTTCCGTGAGTCCCTTCTGAAGGATATCAGTGTCCGATGCACTTTCCACTATGGCCCAGTTTGCAGTCATCTGCAAACTTTGTCAGCCAAAGTCCTCCCATGTTGGCCTGTACTTCTGAGAAGTAGATGCCAAACAATAGGGGCCAAGGACCGAGCCCTGTGGGACACCACTTGTGACCGGCTTGGAGTCTGACACAGCGCCAGCAACTCTAACCCTGTGGGTTCTGTCCTTAAGCCAGTTTGCAACCCATCTTGTGACATATGGGTTTACATTTAAGCTGGTAAGTTTTTCTACAATACCCGAGTGGGGTATTGTGTCGAACGCCTTTGCAAGGTCAAGGTAGGCTGTATGGACTGCCTTTCCCTCATCAATGGCCTTGGTGACTATTTCGAAGAAGTCGACCAAGTTCAAAAGGCATGATCTTCCCTTGACAAAGCCAAACTGGGTCGGGTCCAATGTCTGCAAGTCCCCTATATCTTTGTTTATGAGCTCCATTATGATCCTCTCCATAGCTTTGCAGACTAGACTTGTTAAGCTTATGGGGCGGTAATTACCAGGGTCCAGAGGCGCCACCTTTGTGGAGTGGGACCACAGTTGCCGTACGCCACTCCTTGGGCACGTATCCTGTGGTAAGGCTGAGATTAAACAGCTGCCTTATGTGCGGGTTTAATTCCTCATTTAGCTCGTGTAGCACACAGCCGGGGACACCATCCGGTCCCATTGATGCTGTGTTTTTAGCTTTAGAGAGAGCAGCTTTCACCTGCGCATTTGAGATGTCCGGGAGGCTACACTCGGCTGGGATAGTTATCTGTCCTTTAGGGGGGGAGAGGGGGGTGAAGTTTGCACTGAACCTGTCTGCCAGTATGTTGGCAATGTCTGTGGGTTCAGTGATTTTTGTATCATTTTGGACTAATTCTGAGCATATCTGTGAGTTTCCACCCAGGTTCCTAACATAGCTGAAAAAGGCCTTATGATTGTCCTTTGAATCCATGGCAATTTTTCTCTCAAAATTGGCCTTAGTTGATTTTATGAGTGCTCGTATTTTTTTACTAATAATGATCAGGGGTGACTTCCTTTTATGGATTTTGTTCTATCATGTAATAGCTTTCTCCTCTTATTGTAAAGTTTGTTAATGGCTGGGGTCCACCAGACTGGACGTTTGCCCTTTGTGGAAAGAGTCTTGGTTTTATTTGGGATTGCCTGATCCATGCAGTCCTGGAGGTGTTCATAGAAGGCATTTGTAAGGGCTTCCGCAGCTTGGGTTGTGGTTTCCTCTGACTCAGGGGCCTTGAAGGATACCACACCAGTCTTGAGTAGTGTGAAGTTTGCTTTAGAGAAGTTCTTCACTATGGTCTTTTTGTTTGGGGTGGGGCGGGATGTGGATTTCCAGTGAGATTAGTTTATGATCAGATCTCACCAATGAGGGATATACTTCCGGTGTGGAGCATTTTGTCCCCATGTTTGTGACAATGAGATCTAGTATATTTTCTCCTCTCGTGGGAACAGTGACTAGCTGTTCCATGGCATTTGAATTTATGAACTCCAGGAACCGTTGGGCTAGAAAGTTAGGGCTTGAGTAATGTTCCCAGTCTATATTCGGGTAGTTGAAGTCACCCAATATGATGGTGTTTGGAGATACATTTATACCCTCCAGTGTCTTCAGGAATGCTGTGTGGGGTTCCTGAGTTTGAGAGGGTGGCCTGTAGCATGCTACAATTTGTAGAGCAGTTTTGTCTATTGTTAGTTGCACCTGGATGGTTTCCGAAGCTTCATGCGTTGCCACCAACCTGGAGGTGTGAGTATCCTTTATGAATATGGATACACCCCCTCCTTTTGTGGAGTGGTCCGGGTTTTGGGGCCGGAACGCATGATATGAGGTAAAACCTAATAGTGCCGGGGTGCTCTCAGGAGCCTTGAACCAGGTTTCAGTTACAGCACAGACATCGATGTTCTCCATACTGAGAAGGGCCTCGAGTGCGTGCATTTTAAGAATATTAATTAAATAAAAATGATATAGAAAGAAAGAATAAAAGGAATATCATTTAAAGGGGAAGTAGAAGACACTATTACAAGGACTGGCACCACAGCAGGAAGGCAGGGCCTCTTCAGACTGAGTAGAAGCAAGAAATAGGTTATAACATTAGCTGACAGACAACCTGTCATAACAGTCAAAAAATATCAAGCCCAGCAAGATCAACAAAAAGACTATCTATATATTTATTTACCAGGAAAGTCCAACTTCGAACAAAGCCAATTTTCAGCAGAGGCCTGGGGAGAAACGCTCTCGACAGATGTCTCTGTAATGGTGGAGGAAACTGGAGCACCTGGAGAAAACCCACACAAACACAGGGAGGACATGCATACTCCAGAAGGCACTCCAGCCAAGGATCAATCCTGAGAACCTCTTGCTGTCAGGCAACAATGCTACTGCTCCATCTATATATATATATATATATATATATATATATATATATATATATATATATATATGTATATATCTATATACACACATACACACACACATATATATATATATATATATATATATATATAGATACAGATATATAGAAAAATATTTATATATATATATATATAGATACAGATATATAGAAAAATATTTATATATATATATATATATATATATATATAATATACATATATATATATATATATATATATATATATATATATATATATATATATATATATATATATGCTCCAGAGATCTAAACCTTGTCATCACAATAAACAAAACATGCTGGAGGGAAAGGTTCCTGACCCACAGACTCCCAAGACTCTGGAATAGACTGCCCATACATGTCAAACAGAGTGCCTCTTTGACTCTCTTCAAAAGGAACCTTGATGATTGGATGGGAGAAAGGAAATTCACCCGGGGATCACGTCAGTCACCCTGCTAGACAGAGGTCCAGGGAAGGAAATAGTGTCGGAAGAAATAGCCAGGGAATTGTTATGGCTAGGCTTGTATAGGCCCTAGGGCCGATAGCCTAGTACCATATATATATATATATATATGGTTCCACTTGAAATCATCGAATTATCATTTCATCGAATTGCAAATCATCGAGACCAATTTGTAGAAAATTAATTTAATCGAAAAATCATATCATCGAATCTCAAATCATCAAAAACTATGAAGCAACTACAAATAACATTCCACAAAGTTTTTACTGTGTTTATGCAGGGGGCAAGCCCCCTTGTACCCCCCACCCCACCGTAAATAAATATACCAACTCCAAGGTTGCACTACAGTGGGGGAAAGAGGTTATTTCCTAACCCCACTGTAGTGCGACCTTGGAGTTGGTATAGTTTATTACGGGGGGTGTGGGGGGCTTTCCCCCCTGCATAAACATAGTAAACAGTGTCTGGGATGTTATTTGTAGCTGCTTCATAGTTTTCGATGATTTGAGATGCGATGATATGAGTTTTCGATTAAATGAGTTTTCGACGATTTGGTCTCGATGATTTGCAATTCCATGAAATGGTAATTTGATGATTTCAAGTGGAACCATATATATGTATATATATATATATATATATATATATATATATATATATATATATATATGTATATAGATTAGATATACATATAGATACATATATATATATATGTATGGGTCTACTTGAAAACACCAACATGCCAAAACACAGACAACGAGAACACCGAGACCGGAAGATCGAAAACTGAGATGACCGACAGTTTAAAAGCACGACGCTGAGAGCACGACATGTTAAGGTAAGTGTGCAATAGTGACAGACCTTAGGGTTAGGGGCGGGTTAAGTGATTTAGGGTTAGGGTGCAGGTAAGGTAAGTGTGCGATAGTGACAGACTTTAGGGTTAGGGATGGGTTAAATGAGTTATGGTTAAGGCGCGGGTTAGGTAAGGGTGCGATAGTGACGGACCTTAGGGTTAGGGTTTGGGTTAAGGTTAGTGCCTAGATAGTTGTGTATGTAAGGTTTAGTGTAGGTTTGTAAGGTTTTTGGTGTGCTTGTGTTGTGTGTGTGTTTTTCAGAAAAGATATTTATTTTGTTTTTTGACTGTCGGGATTGTGGTTTGTCGGGCATGTGAAGTTTTGTGCTTTTAAACTGTCGGTTATCTCAGTTGTCGATCTTCTGGTCTCGGTGTTCTCGTCGTCGGTGTTTTGGCATGTCGGTGTTTTCAAGTAGACCCATATATTTATAGATATATATATATATATATATATATATATATATATATATATATATATATATATATATATATATATATATATATACATATACATATAGATAGATATATACACACATACACACACATATAAACAAGCAAGTCCTTCAAAGTAGGTTATGGCTTGGACAGTTTGCCATTGGCAATAAGCTACCTCAGCACCTCAGGCAGTGGAGTATAGTACTCATTTTACAGTTTTTGGTGCAGAGATTTTTTCATGGATGATGCACCTTATACATACATGTTAAGTTAGCTATCCTCATTCAGGGGTCTTCCTGATTTTTCCAATCATTGGGTTACCATCAGAATTATGAAGGGTTGGGAGAATATTACAGCAGCCTTGAGACACCCTAGGAAACCAATTGGCATCCATCATATGGAAATCATTGTTAAGGGTCTCTACTACACTTTTAACATCTATTATTCCTTTACATTATGGACCACCTTGTTTATATGACTGTATGCTGTGGCTTTTTGAACCAATGAGTTACTACATTATTTGCAATGGGAGGACATTGTTATTGCCAAGCATTTTGCCTTAATTTGATTAGGAAACTCCAAACCAGACCATTCTAGCAATGGGTAGTCATCCACTTAGATAAGACCAGCTTTCATAGGTTCATAGGTTCATACTAGGCTATCTGCCCTAGGGCATTTATAAGCCTAGCCAGAGTGTGTTTGGCTTTCACCACCCATTTTAAATTAATTTTGCTATGCCCTTTTTCGATGTTAGTATACTGTGCCTCTGTCTAACAGTGACACAGAAGTGATACCCGGGGTAAACCTATGATCTCCCATCCACTCATCAAGATTACTTTTGAAGAGAGTCAATGAGGGGCTCTGCCTAACCTGGACTGGGATTTTATTCCAGAGTGAAGGGAGCCTCTGGGTTATGAATCTGTCCCTCCAGCATGTCCTATGTATTTCAGTGCTGAGGTTCAAGTCTCTCGAGTGTGTAGCTCGATGGGATTTGGATTTTCTGAGGTGCAGCATGTCCATTAATTCCGGGTTGGACATGGCTTTATATGTCAGGCGCAGATCGCCTCTGAGCAGGCGGTATGCCACTGAGTAGAGCTGGAGTTTCTTTAACCGGGCAGCATATGGCATCTGTTTGAGCCCTTTGATCCTCTTGGGGAAGTACTTTTGGGGTCTTTCCAGTTGCTGCAGGTGTCTGGTAAGGTACATCCCAAAAGGGGCATTGTACTCAATTATGGGCCTGATGAGGGATGAGTAAAGAGGCACGATGACCTCCCCTGATCTAGATGTGAATGCCTTCATGATTAGGTGGGCTATATAAAATGTTTTTCTAACCACTTTGGCCACGTGGTTGTCAAATGAGAGATTGCTATCAACTTGGGTCCCCAGGTCCCTAATTACTTCTTCTGTACTTAATGGATTACCACTTATGTGGTAATTTGTGGGCACTTTGTTTTTGCCAAAGGGGATGACTATACACTTTTTGGCATTTAGCTTGAGGCCATGGCTCTGGCACCAGTTGTCTGTTTCTATAAGGCCCTTTTGGAGGATGCTTGTGTTGGCTGGAGAGTCGATTATGGCGCCCAGTTTGCAGTCATCTGTGAACTTGGTCAGCCACAGTCCTTCCGTGTTGGCCTGTACCTCCAAGAAATATATACCGAACAAGAGAGGTCCCAGGACTGAGCCTTGTGGGATGCCACTTGTAACTGGTTTGGAGTCTGACATGGCTCCAGCAATTCTAACCATGTGGGTTCTGTCCTTGAGCCAGTTTGCAACCCATCTAGTGACATAGGGGTTTATATTTAAGCTGGTGAGCTTATCTATAATGCCTGAGTGGGGTATTGTATCGAAGGCTTTTGCGAGGTCCAGGTAGGTTGTGTGGACCACCTTCCCCTCGTAAATGGCCTTGGTGACTGTTTCAAAGAAATCAACCAGGTTTAAGAGGCAGGATCTGCCCTTAACAAAGCCGAACTGGGTAGGACCCAGTGTCTGTAGGTCCCCAATATCTTTATTTATGAGGTCCATGATGATCCTTAACATAGCTTTGCAGACCAAGCTAGTCAGGCTTATGGGGCGATAGTTTCCAGGATCCGTTGAGACACCACCTTTGTGGAGAGGGACCACTGTTGCTGTACACCACTCTTTGGGTACATATCCTGTAGTAAGGCTGAGATTGAACAGTAGTTTTATGTTTGGGTTTAGCTCTTCTTGGAGTTCATGTAGGACGCAGTCCAGGACACCGTCTGGTCCCATCGATGCTGTGTTTTTTGCTTTGGAGAGGGCAGCTCTTACCTGAGCATCTGAGATGTCAGGGGGGCAACACTCTGCTGGGATAGATATTTGCCCTTTTGGTGGGGAGGGGGGGAGAAGTTTGCACTGAACCTGTCAGCTAGGATGTTGGCAATGTCTGTGGGTTCGGTGTATTTTTGGTAATTTTGGACTAATTCTGAGCATATCTGGGAATTCCCACCCAGGTTCCTAACATAACTAAAGAAAGCCTTGTGATTATTCTTAGCGTCTTGTGCAATTTTTCTCTCAAAGCTGGCCTTAGACGATTTTATGAGTGCCCGTAGTTTTTTGCTAATACTGATCAGAGATGCCTTCCCTTTTTGGGATTTTGCTCTATCATGTAGTAGCTTCCTCCTTCTGTTGTATAGTTTGTTTATGGCTGGGGTCCACCAGACAGGACGTCTGCCTTTGGAGGATTGGGTCTTGGTTTTATTTGGGATTGCCTGATCCATGCATTCCTGAAAGTGTTCATAGAATGCATTTATAAAGGATTCTGCGGTCTGGACCGTATTTTCCACAGGCCCGGGGGCTTTGAAGGATTCCACCTCGGTTTTGAGGAGTGTGAAATTTGCTTTAGAGAAGTTTTTCACTGTGGTTTTCAGGGCAGGGGGTGGAGTCAGGATGTAAATATCCAGTGAGATTAGTTTATGGTCTGATCTTACCAGTGAGGGATACACTTCTGGTCTGGAGCATAGAGTCCCCATGTTGGTGATGATCAGGTCCAGTATGTTTTCCCCTCTTGTGGGAGTGGTAACAAGTTGTTCCATAGCATTTGAGTTTATAAATTCTAGGAACCTTTGGGCTAGGGTGTTGGAGCCAGAGTAATGCTCCCAGTCTATGTTTGGGTAACTGAAGTCGCCCAGTATAATAGTGTTTGGAGAGACCTTCATATTTTCCAGTGTTCTCAGGAAGGCTGAGTGGGGTTCCTGGGTTTGGGATGGTGGTCTGTAGCAGGCTATAAACTGGAAGGCAGTTTTACCCACTGTTAGTTACACGTGGATAGTCTCTGATGCTTTGTGCTGTGCCACCATCCTGGAAGTGTGGGTATCTTTGACGAATATTGATACTCCCCCTCCTTTTGTGGTTCGGTCCAAGTTTTGGGGCCGAAAAGCATGGTATGAGGTATAACCTGGTAGTGCTAGGGTGCTCTCGGGAGCCTTGAACCAAGTTTCTGTTACTGCACAGATATCGATGTTCTCCATGCTAAGGAGAGTTTTAAGTGCGTGCATCTTGAGGTTTAGACTTCTGGCATTGAGTAGCATTACTCTTCGTTTCTTATCCCTTGTGATACCTATGGAGGTGGGTTTGTCTTTTGAGCCTTGCCTAAAAAAGGCACTATGGGGGTAGCAAGAGCCTTTGCCAATATTCGAAAGCCCAAGGGTGACAGGTGCAAGCTATCCTTAGCGAAGCATTGTGGCTTGTCGAGCATGTCATCCCAGGCTGACAGGCATTGGATCCCCTTTGAATGACACCAATACTTAAGCCAATTGTTGAAATTGATCATCTTGTCTTCATATTGTGGCATCATTCTTGGTGAGGGTAAGATGCTACTCAAGGTCAGGGTCATACCGGCCTGGGCTACATGCTCAGAGAGCTCCTCTATGTCTCTTTTCATGTAGTCCAGGGAGGTACAGCTCAGGTCATTCACACCAGCATGGACAATGACTGAGTCATATTTGTACTTGCCTTGGAGTGACCTGAGTGTTTGTGTTATGTGGTGGATCCTAGCGCCCACTTGCTTCATCCATTGAGCTGCCTTCCTGCACAGGCTACTCCCTGTATGTGGGTTAATCGGGCCTATTTTTCATCTAAAATCAGAACAATTAATTAGGCTAACAGAAGTCAAGGAAGTCCCTCAATTTCCAAATCATCTCACCACAGGGATACTTCTCTCATTCTATTTACATGGGCCATACCTCTGGTTTAGCATTGGATGGTTATTTTACCAAATCCTCAAAACAGGGACATGGTTAATCTGATGCCTTTATATATATATATATATATATATATATATATATATATATATTTATACATATATATATATTTATATATTTGTATATATATATATATATATATATATATATATATATATCTTAAGCAGTAATACAGTGCTGTTGCTTTCCAGGGGACAAGGTTGTTTGGATTTTAGGACATTCATTCATACAAAGGGCAGCTTGGCAACCAGTGAAATGACAGACTGGACACATCGGTTTCTTAGAATACCACCAATAGGTAGAATGTTGTTTTGGTTTTCCGGTGTAGTTATGGTTTTAGTTTTGGGGCAATTTGGTGTCAGGTAACAATTAGAAGACAATTACCAGCTTCAGTGATCACCCATCTGAGGTCAATGACCTAACCATGGCTCTTAAGAAAATCCTTTTGGGTAGAATTTTGTCTGATCTGCACAGGCTGTGCCATCTTTACCCTAACTTGGTTTTGTTCTGGTCTGCTATTATGCCTAGATACTACTGCCGGCGAGCCATAAGAAGCTCAGGTGTTGAAATGTCAGAGGCTTTATTAATCACAGAGTAGCTTGAGCAGCTCCAGAGTCTGGCTTCAAATGACAGAGCACAGAGACTTAGCAAAAGCTGATAAAGGCTTTTATGATCCAGATTTGGATCGGTTTTGACTTATTCAGTCTCCAGTATACTCTGTCTATTACTGAATACTTCAAATACTGTATAAGTTTTGATTAGTGAAAATGATTAAGAACTTGTTGATCTTATGTGAATATGTTATGGGTGAGAGGCTGCTTGGGAAGAACAGCATATCAAGCATGCCAGTGGATAGTTGCCTTGTGGCTTATGCCCCTAACATTCCCCTTCTATACCTCAGTGGCCCCTTGAAGGTTGACAGGCCAGGCTGACAAAAGAGGCTTGGGCCAAGGCTAGTTTTGGATGGGCTAGGAGTTTATCTTGAAATTCTTGGTTGATAAGTCATGCCTGAGAGGGCCTAATTATGCACCCAGACCATAGACAGTAGCCGGAATAGGCTTGGTTACACCAACCAGCATGAGTTGTCTCAGAGCGGCTATAACTGTTTATTTTAAATGTTATGTTGGCTTCACCTGTACTTATTGTTTTTTTTTCCATCAATAAAATGATCACAAAGGGAACTCAGTGTCATATTTAACTCAGCTCTAGAGGACAATGTACCCTGTTAGACTATGGCTAACCCTTTACATGATAAATGCTCTCTACTAGAAGCCATATCTTGACTTAAAGAAATGGTAACTTATAAGGATCATTACCTTCACTATAGTCATACTAGTAATATTTATTTAGAAAATAAAATGCAGACATAACATGTAAATTAAATGAATAAATAAAACATTGCCCTACTTCAATAAGAGATCACATGAACCCCCTGCATTTAAGGATTTAAAAATGACTTATGATATTCTGATGCATATGATCTCCCTTTGAACTACAACCCTACACCAACTGTCTAGCCACTTGACACATAGTAGTCCTTCCCTCATTCTTTCCGCCACACATTTTATTCTGCCCTCTTTCCTTTTTCTAACAAAAAGTACCTTTACCATTGGGTTTTCCCTTTCTTGATCATTTTAATGCAGTTCTATATAACATTTCAAACCTCTTCTTTATGGTATACTTTTAACTTCTACTCTTTTCACTTATGCAGAGATTGTTTTTCCTGATGCCCTTTGTATTGTCTACAGCAGAGCATACTGACAGAGTTTGTAGGCTATTCCCACTGCATCCTTTTGCATCTCCTCTGGTACATCTATTCTGAAGTGCTGGATGTGGAACTAATGCATATCTTTTGCTGCATACTTTTGTCTGCTTTCCTGTTCTCCCACATTTCTAGTAATTCAGTCTTCAAATTACCTGCTTCATTACAAATGACTATTAGGAAACTGTAGAAGACGTATAATGAATAACCAGTTTGTCTTGGAACTAAAATGTATAATACTTTCTTTTCACAGTCATGAACAGTATGGATGCAACGAGATGAGAAATGTCAGCATATTCAGGGGAATTCAATAAAGCCTACATGGAGCAATTTGCCATGTCAGCATAGTGGCATGGCTCCAACACGGAACATGGCTGATGAGCAATCCAATAAACAATGCGGAGGGGTGTGCATGAACGTGCAGACATGGAAGTGTCCTTGGAATGCAAATTCCCTTATAAGTTGGTGAAATCAATGCAAATGAGGTTGATTTGTGATTCAATAAGCAGAAAGGCATCCATGTAGATGCCATGTTGGTGTTAGAAATGTACATGGACAGAAACTGTGTACCGGAATGTAAATTTTAAATAGGGGTTATACAAGCCCAAATAAAATGGTGGCTATTGCACTGTAGCATGCAAATGGCCACAACTATATGGAAATCAATAATAAAATAAAAAAAAATTTAATACATATATTACGTTTCCACAGCACGCAGTGACATGCAAACATGCTGTTACAAAAAAAAAAAAATAATTAAAAAGTATAAAAAATGAAAATTAGACATTTGAACAAATATTGGATTATAGTAGCATTGTCACCTCACAGTAAGACATTGTTCTGTTCGACTCTCAACTAGAGCGTCTTCTGTGTGGAGACATGCGTGAATGGGAGTACCTTCATTGAAGGTTCTGCATCAGAGTTGGCAACTCGGCATGTAAAAATCTACTGCCAATCATTAGCGGTCCGGAGTTCCGCTGTGGCGACCCCTAACCGGGAAAAGCCGAAAGACACAATAAAAAAAATGCCTAGCATGCAGAGTCTTACAATGGCAGGTTTCAGTGGCTGCTATGGAGGCAGGCCCTAGAGTAGTGCAGTATCCAGGGTATACTCAATTAGCTGTCTGTAAATGAGCTGGGGTTACTGAATAGCAAAAAGGGCCAATGTGACCACAGATACAACCCGTGGTAGGGCTAGAACCATGTAGGTAGTAGTAGAACAGGCAGCTGACATCAAAAGGGAGTGTGTCATGCTATGTGTAAGGAGACTGGTGCTCAGCAGTGCCTGTTTGCTTTCAGCTAAGGACTGCTAAGCCGGGAGTGTGTGTCCGATGATTCTGAGCTGTGTTTGGTCCCACAGTGCGAGTTTGAGCAGTATAAAGTATGCATACAGCCTACAATCTGATTTTTCCCAAATACTCTGCACCATTGGAGTACACATTTGGGAATTTTAACTGACAAAATTATAGGGGCTGCTCCTGCACTGCTACATCTGTATGTGCTAGAGTTTGAGGTCAGTGATGATGCTGATGCTGACAATAGGCCCAAACTGAGAAGGAAAAGAGTGTTCAGACCCAGGGTAACATTCCGGGAGCTATATGAACTGGAGAGTGTACAGCACTACAGGGTGGATAGCGACATACTACAAGAACTCACCAAGCTCTGCCACCCTCAACTCAGACCCAGAGCCAACAGAGGGGAACCCATCCCAGTGGAAACAAAGGTATGTGTAGCCCTTAGAATATTAGCTACAGGTACTTTTCAAAGACCAAATGGGGACATAATGGGGGTCTCATAGGCATCTGCATTCAGGTTACTCCACCAGTTCCTGGATGTCATGCAAGTAGATGCCAGTGAGCACATTTATTTATCCCGCATCCCTGAGGAGAGGGCCAGCAATAAGCATCTCTTCCACTGTGTAGCACACTACCCTGCAGTACTGGGGGCCATAGACTGAACTCATGTGCACAACAAAGCACCACCTGGTGAAGAAGGTAGAGTCTACATCAACCACAAAGGTTATCACTCCATCACCTGCCAAGTCATGTGCAATACCCAGGGCATTATCATGAATGTGTGTGCCTGCAGCTCTGGCAGTTATCATGACTCCCACATCTGGCATGCATCACAGCTGTACTAGACATTTGCCAGGGTGGACACCCATACGGCCATCTACTGGGGGATGCTGGCTATGTACTGGAACCATGGATGATGACACCCATCAGAAATGCACACACACCTATAGAATAATACTATAATGAGGCAATCACACAAGCTAGGAACATCATAGAGCATGTGTTTGGGCTGCTCAAGTCATGTTTCTGCTGCCTTGATATAAAAGGTGGAGCCCTGCAGTAGTCTCCAGTTGCATGTGCACACATGTTCACAGTATGTGTCATGCTACACAATATGATCCTGCAGAAACAGCTGTAGCAGGAACATCACAGGGAAGGGACACACAGCCACCAACCAGTGCCAAGGTCCCCACAGTCACAGGGGGACTCAAAGGAGAAACCCGCTATGCCTGTCCTTGTGGAGAGATGTAGGCATGCACATGCACTGACATCCTAGTGACCTAGGGACTGACACCTCACTCCAGCTAACATACATACTAAAAAGGATGTCA
>NC_056730.1:839885631-839920631 GCF_019279795.1 Protopterus annectens | reverse complement strand
AAAATGAGAGGTCCTGTCCTTTGCACTTGTCATGGATATGGCTTGTCCTGGCATCTCTCATGATACTACAAGAAGTGTCCCCACATTGGCCATTTGATAAGGTGGCAATCCTAGTCTGTCTTGCCTGTGTGTGTGTACTATGTATACATGCTGAGGCCCTGTGAGTAGCTGCTGCCCCTAAATAACCCAAATGTATCTAGGCATGAATGCTAACTGCCACTACCCACATTTGTAGGTACTGACCAAGGCTGTGGCACCTGTAAGTTGTGTACTGTCTGTCACTGACCCACGAAATGATGTTAACACACTGCAACAGGATCGTACACCAAGTACAGATTGATGCCATGGTCCTGGCCTCAAGATAAATAAAGAAAACTGTACCATCATACCATTCAGAAAGGGCACGGCCCCACTGTTTGTCCCCTCAGTAGCAACTCCCTAAACACACAACTTGTGTTGACAGACCTGGGTACTCAGGTTGATAACAATGTCGCACTCAACCATCATGTAGCGGCAGTGATCAGAAAAGCCTTGTATGTGGCTTAACTCATGGGTAAAGGGATTGCATCCAGAAAAAATGTGGTCATTACCTCTATAAAGTTCTCAGTTAGTAGACCAATAAGTTACTACAATTCCCTGTTTGGTGTATACCTATCCAGACATCTGCACCAACTGGAAAGGCCATGGTAATACCCACAATGCTAATCCATGGTCTCCAACACCTGTCCCATGCAGACAGGCTCAAATCAGTAGTGCCACACTCAGTATCAAACAGGTTGACTAGAGGTGGGCTGTGTCACACCTACAAGGCAATGTTGGACCTTGCCTTTCAACAGCTGCCTCATATATGTGAGCCTAACTCCTTGTGCATTACCTGCATGCTGGGTGCTGTCATCAAATTCCCTAGTGATGTGGACATCCCCCAAGAGGGTTTCACACAGACACATGACAGGTGCCAGAAACATGACCTCAGACTGCATACCACGACATGCAGCATCATCCTCTTTGGGGAGAGTGACATCCCCACATATTATCACAGTACTAACAACATTCTGAATTCAGTCAGTTGGGAGTGATTTGTGCAGACAGGCTGATGGCAGCATGACATTTGACCACCATGTTGCTTCCATTGTAAGAAAAGCCTTTTATATGGCCCACCTGATATTTAAGGGTATGTCATCCAGGGATGTTGATAACATCCCTGTATTCCCCCCAACAAGGCCCATTAGAGAGTAAGTGAGTTTAATACCCCTTTCGTCATGTACCTCGCAAAGTACATCCAGCAGCTGGGTAGATCACAGAGGTTCCTCAACAGGGAATACCAGGGCCTCAAACATCTACTATACACAGGCAGGCTATAAGCCCATCCCTTTACCCACTGTCATATAGACTTCTCAGAGGTGACCTCTGTCTGGCATACAAAGCAATCACGGACTCCACCTTGATGGGACTGCTGCACAACTGCAAGTCAAGCTCCATTCTATTAACCCACACACATGCCCTCAACCTGGTCTGTGACATCAACAGGACTTGATGATAGGTCAGATGTGTGTCCCACACACTCACCCAGCTGTGGAATGGACACCCTGTCTACATCAGGCAGAGAACCTATTTACACCTTTTAAAGGTAACTCTGGATAAATGGATGGTTAACAGGACAAACACCCTTGGGATGCCACTTGTGTCCCTGTTGGACTATGACATTGGGTGCTGACTTGCATACACATGGGCTAAATGCCGGGCTAAGCTTGTGAGGGCCTCAGGGCCAATAGCCTACTGACCTCATATGATCCTAGGTATACCAGTTATGGTTCTGTGTGCTGTGACATACTGTATTATGTGTCCACACCCATCACTGCCATCTACTGCTGTGTGCCCCCTATGGGTGACATACCAGTACCATGTCATGAGTGGTACCACAGGTGTATTGGGGACAGTACAGCAACATCTGTGCAACAAAAATACAGACAGCACTGCAAACATCTTGTAGGGTATCCTCCTTGTGGGTGTCCAACATCCGCATTACACAGATGTTTGCAGACTGTGTACATGTGCCTGAAATATGTGGACCCTCTGCCAGATAAATGTGGATGTCTGGAAAACAGTTGGACAATATGTAATGGTTGTTTCCAGACTGTGGGGAATCTGGCTGTCACATGCCAGACACCTCAGAAAACAGTTATGGTACTTTAATATCTGGTACTGTATTCATTCCCTTTAATTGCATGCTCACTATGTACACTCAGTTGCTGAGGTGGAGCCTCTGTCCCCCTACTACTACTGGCTCTAACCTGCTGTCCTGCTGTAGGGGGTCAACAGGAATGCTATCCATAGCTCTCAGGTGATGATATACAGGTGGTGAGTACACAGCGACCTAGCCAGAGTACAGCAGGAACAGTCAGGGACACCTGGACAATATTTGAACTATGCCTGTGTGGCATCCACAGACTGAGAGGAGCAGACTGACAGTACATCATGTGATATGCCAGCTATATCCACCACTACTGACTGTCACTATTGTCTAATACACAATCCAGTAGCATTCATACATGAGCTGATCATTGCTATGCTGGGGGGACTCAGGGGCCAGAGCTGTGATCTATGTCACAGCAGACACAGCCAAAATGGAAGCCTGTAGCTGCTGGACAGCTGACTAACAGCAACATGTAATTCCAAGATATTTACCACAGACCTCTATTGTTGCAATCCCTATTTCCCATGACTGCATCCTTCCATCTGCATTCCATTACATGGGGAATACTATTACATACCTGGTATAGTGCTGTACTCCTTTATGTGCAGAAATCCTGTGGGAGAATGCTAGGATAGTGCAGTCTGTCATCATAGAGAAAGTCACAGACCTGTGTACCATAGGTAGCAGCTTGCCTTTTGTAGGTAATGCTCATGAACTGCTGATTGCCTGTGCCCCAGTCTGTGGCTCAGACTTGCTAATTGCATCCAGTACAGCTTGTTGCATTTGTATAAGCCAAAGTCAAGGCAATACAGTGTGGTAGTTGGCCCTTTTCCTGGCCTGTGAGAAGGACATTAACAAGATGTGGGGACTACAGCATCACAGAGGGTAGGTTGAAACTCTGTCGACTGTTTGGATTTATGTGGTATGTCCACAGTTTTGCATGCTATGTTTAGTCATTATGAACAGACTTTCTAATTATGTTGCAGTTTACTGCTTAACAATGTGGGTTGAGGTCAATAAGGCGACAGATGTGAGTGTCATACATCATTTGCATCAGAATATGTATGCTGCTGCAGTAGCTGCTGGTCTATCAGCTGTGTATGTTTCTAGGGAAAGACTTTCACACATGCCCTTGTCACTTGACCATCCCCCCAACCCCTTTATGCATAGGTGTTGTGTGGATTCGCTGTTCTAGGTGTTTGGGAGGTGTGTTAGGTCTGTGGCAGGTAGCCAAACATACTGATGTATATGTTGCAGGCTGCAGCTGCTGCATTCAGCCCAGGAGTCATACAGGGGATTCTAAACACATTGGGGGATAGCAAGCTATATATGTGAGTGAGGGAGCTGTGTCAGCTCTGTTGTCACAGCATAGCCAGGGTGAGTGTACCCATAACATTCCAGGTGAGGCATGTGTCTCTGGCACATATGTTATGTAATTGTGCCATCCAGAGAGTGGTAGGTGACATTTAGGACACCTATACATATTTGTGAAATGTGTCCCAACCTACAGGCCTTTGAGGTGCTAATATGGGTGGCAGTGACTGCAGTAGAAGCAACCAGTTCTGCTTAACAGTTGCACGGTTCAGTCATTTAATTGTTTTGACAACCATGTACTTGACATGAAAAACACTAGAATGGAAGCCAGGACTGTGGGTGGAAAAATTTTAAACATGCTAGGAATGTAACAGATTGAGCTATGGAGTCAATACTATAGCAAGTGTATTTTCAAGACATATGTGCATGCATACAGTCTGCTACACTGGATTGGCATGAGCATGTGTGATCAGCTGGGTATGATGTGTGACATTGAACTGTCTGTCATGATTTCATAATTTCAATGTGTACTGACCTGCCAGTACTTCAGCACACAGCATACGTTGTGTGACAACTGTGCCAAATGTAGGTGGCACAACTGTGGACATTCCGCAACAGTCTGTGCAGTTGTCAGCTCTAACTGATATCCTAGGCCTCACATACATACATCAACATCTCTTTGTCTGTGTACTGGTTTGGTGTCTGTATTAGAGTACCAAATACATTGTCATTTTTCCTATTATATGTACAAGCAGTGTGTCACTGGCAATAAGAATATGTTTATGGAAACACATGCTGCACTTCAGAGCTGAGTGGCCTAGTGGGCTAATGCACTGTGCTGTAGTTGACGGAGTCCTGGGTTTAAGACATGGTAGGGGTGATAATTTTGCTGATGTGCATTACTGGCAATCAGGTTATGTTTGTGGAAGCACCTGTCATTCCTCAGAGCTGAGTGGCCTAGTGGGCTAATGCACTGTGCTGTAATTGACATCTTGGGTTTGAGACTTTGCAGGGCTGAACATTTTTCTGATGTGCATCACTGATAATCAGGATATGTTTATGGAAACAGCTGCTATTTTTCAAAGCTGAGTGGCCTAGTGGGCTAATACACTATGTCATAGTTGGCAGGGTCCTGGATTCAAGACTTGTCAGGGTGATCATTTTGCTGATGTGCAGAATAGTGTCAGAAAGACAGAAGGTGATTAAAGCAGGTTTAAGTGGGTTTGAGTGATGTGCCGCAATGCGGCGTGGTGCTTAGCCCTACTTAAACCCATGCCATTTCCAAAAAAAGAAAAGAAAAAAGAAGTAATAGGAAAGTAGTGAAATGGGGGCAAGCAGAGGGAAAAACAATGTGAAAGGCAGGTAGGGATGTGCAGGACAGGTGTAGGAAAGGACAATAGCTCTCCATTTCCTCTACAGCAAGAGCTGTGCAGGTTGTGGACAATTTGGATTTTGGAGCCTCATATCCCAGAGGGAGGGTGTGGGTGACATAATTTTGTTGATTAATTGTGTAATAATTGAGTGTGGGCAGTGTAGGTGTGGGTGAAATGGAGAACTGTGTATGGGATGATATTTTTTGGGGGGACATATGCCCGTTTTTTATTTTATTTTTTTAAAGGAGAGAGTGGAATGTTGGGGAAGGGATATAGGTATGTGTGGGGAGGTAAGTTGGGTAGGAGAGGTAGCTTTTGCAAACAGACAAGATAGTAGACAGGGGCAGTGTATGACACATGAGGGAGTAAACACCTTAGACAGGGAGGGTGTTGTAGTATCAGAGAACCAAGTGCCCCCAGATGGCAGTAATGGGACTGAGCTTCCCAGCCATTTGCAGTCACCACTGCTCCTTCGTGAACCCAAAGGTGGCTGTGCTGGGGGCTGGGTGTTGGGGCCAGCCTTTTCCTCCAGATTGTCCAGTCTGCCTTCATTCCAGCGCAGTTGATTGTCCGAATCATGCTGGACAATCCTGTGCACCATCCCTCTAAGTTGTTGGTGGGTGATCACTCCCTCTCTGCGCCCGCTATCAAGGGGGATGGGCTCCATACCCTGAGGCGGTTCCACCCATAGGTGGTGCAGGACCAGTGGGGGGGGGCAGCTCTAGGTTGGGTCCCAGACATGCTGGGACACAATGCCACAGCTGGTTGAGGTAGGGTGGGTGGAACCATGGGAACTGGCCTACCCAGTTGAGCTATGGTGTTGAGGTTTTTCAAAATGTATAGGTTAGTAATAAAGAGAACAAGTGGTTAGTTGTAACAGCATGCAGAACAAATTACATAACCTAGCAACGTAACATGCCATAACATATAGAACACAACAATAATTGGGATAACAGTCAGTATTGTAACAGCATGCCAGTAACACTTATGGCATAAGGCCAACAACATAGGTAATTCAACAAAGTATGTTATAATGCAACATTGTAATACAAAACAATAATGCACAAACAATAATAAAACACAAGGCCCAGCATAACATTTTGTGAACATATACCAAATGTAAACCATACCCGATGTATAAGAATAATAAATTATAATGCAGATAAGGTGTGAGGGGAGAGAGAAAATCATGCTATTACTACCAGTATGGGCCATATTGTTTGCAACAGAACTCTTATATACTCTACAGGTCTGCCCTTATTTTATGTATACAAGTACCCTATAGCTTTCTGTAACAACTACATACCTCTCAAGCAATCCACATGGGACAGTTTGGGCAAAGCTGTAACACCTACAGGTACACAACTAAAGGACTATTACATGACAGGGGAACATATGTGACTACCAATGAGTACTTTGGAATGATGTAGTGTGACTGTGCTATTCAGATAAATCAAGTGGCTGTTGTAACAGCATGCAGATGAAAGCATGAAACCTGCTAACATTAATGAAAGAAAGTTACAACGGCATTAATAATGACAAGGAAATAAAAGTTTATACTGTATTAATAATAATGTTAGGTAAGAAAGTACAACTGCATTCATAGATGTTAAGGAAATAAAGTCCACATGGGACAGTTTGGGCAAAGCTGTAACACCTACAGGTACACAACTAAAGGACTATTACATGACAGGGGAACATATGTGACTACCAATGAGTACTTTGGAATGATGTAGTGTGACTGTGCTATTCAGATAAATCAAGTGGCTGTTAAATCTGTGTCTCAGAGATTTGGCAACAGTGATCACAGTCCATGGCAGCATGATACTTGAGAGACATGCATCGTACACAGTATAGACAGTTTATGCTTATCATGCCATCCTTGGCAGGAAAGGTGATTAGGCTATCAGCAGACATTCACAGACACACACCAGGCATACAGCCATACCAAGATTAAACACTTTTATTTGTTTTAATTGTATTTTTTGAATTTTCATTTACTGCAGTTCTATCACCTTGCTGAACATTGCTGTTAATCTGGTACCTCTGGACACACACATTAGTAATCCATTTGAATAAATAATAGAGTCATTTATTTACCTGTAATTCCTGTTGGGAGAACATCTGTTAACAATACATAACAGTTTCTAATAATATTTAGTAGCACTTGTCCATGGATTCGAATTCCGGTCTGTGTGTGAAAAAATGTATAGCTTACCTAACATTTATCACACTGAACTACTGTGTCACTGCTGAATATTGATTAATAGATGCCTAGAGCTCACCTGGTAACAAACAGTGACTTTGTAATAGAGGTAGAGCATCATACAAGACTGCAGTGACCCTTGAACACACATGCATGAGATTCATGCATGACAGAGATAGTAGGTGAACTGTGTATTAATACTTGGAATGCAGGTGTACACATTTAAGTCCTAGTGGATAGGAATCTGTGTGATGTGTACAGACCATATCAGAGTGCTGGGTTGCCTACCTGACCCATTAACAGTTGCAGATGGTATATTTGCAGTTTACAGCTATTACAGTTTCACATTTGCCTGCAGCAGCATAACTAAGTTCAGGAATGCATATAGCTGAAATGCAATAGTTAACACAAGACAATCCTGAGAAGAACAGGTTCCCCTATTAGAAGACTGAAAATGCATCCTTTCGAATGTGTCTTGGTTGAACTCAAAAGCCTAAAACGGCAAAACATCGAAGCAGCTTTTAAGCGAATTCTTTCCCTGGGAAAGAATTTGCTTGGTCGCTTCGTTACTTTGCTGTTTTTGGCACTGTAGTGCGGTCTCGAAGTTGGTATATTATAAGTAAGAGTGGTGTGGGGGGCGAAGCCCCCCACTTACTGTAATGTTTAAAGTGTGTGTTTTTTTTTTTTTATTGGAAAAGCGATTTTTTTCCATAGGAAAAAAATCGCTGTTCTGACAGTTTGAAATTGTAAGCTTTCGCTTACATAGGGTTGATTAATCACCGTTCGCTTTTTTAAGCATTCAGTGATCTAATATAGACCCAGAGAAACACACTGTAATACCTTAGCCATTACTATTCTAGGTTGTTCAGATCTCAGTGCAGAGCAAATATCATAATGCATTATATTTTGTAGTACAGCCCCACATCTACACTTTAGCAAAACAGTCTTTATCGGTTAACCGTCACTTCATGGTATTATTCGCATGTTTGCTTCACAGCACTTGTAATACTCGATTTCTTGACCAACAGCCCAAAATACACACATTTGGCAAAACACAGCTTTATTAGGGGTGACATGAAACAGTGATTGGGTATACATCTAACAGTCTTTATTGATGAACACATTAAATAATGCAGGCATTGAAAGACAGCTGTTATTCCATAATGTATGTAATACTAACTTTATTTCCTTAACATCTATGAATGCAGTTGTACTTTCTTACCTAACATTATTATTAATACAGTATAAACTTTTATTTCCTTGTCATTATTAATGCCGTTGTAACTTTCTTTCATTAATGTTAGCAGGTTTCATGCTTTCATCTCTATTGAACTGCACCTGGCATTACTCACTTCTATCAGTCCAGGTCTATAACCATATTCATTGCAGTACACTCAAAATAGAACATACCTACTGGCAGTTACTACTGTACTCTTTCTTATTTATATCACTATATATTGCAAGATATATCTGTACTCACCACAATCTCAGTGCAACCTGGCCAGGTGCCCTGCATAGGCCTCCAGGTTGCCAGCTCTCTCCTCTGCATTTGTGGGAGAGAATAAGACCATTATGCATACCTGTCTATCACATATTCATACTAGCATTTTGCAAATCAGTCTTACAATACTTACAGACTTGTGGGGCATTGTCTGCCCAAGAATCTTGAATCCAAGTGGCCAAGAGATCCCCCTTCCTATGCTTCAGGTCATCATAGTGGTGACGCAGTTGCTCACCTGTGTGGTGGATACAAATTGTACTGGTGAGGTCATGTACCAGCCAGTCCCAGGCCTCTGCCTTGTACCCTGAGCCCTGGAACTTGCCCTGCAGCAGCCAGACATCATGGTTTTTAACAAGAAGTCTGACCAAGACCCTGTACTCCAAAATGCTCCACAGCTGCGCCCGGAAGCATCCACCCTCTCCAACTTCTGTCATAGTTCCTGAACGGGTCAAATTCCAACAGGTTCTCTCTATATTCCCACCTGTTCAGCTTCAATAAGGCTGTTTTCCAGCCCTTTGCCACCATCTAGCCATTTTTAAAAATATGGCATTTCGCTTAGCACCGCACAAACCTGCTTAAACTGCAAATGCTTAGCAAAGCTTAGTGGTGTGCAAACCAGCTTAGCTGAGCTGAGTACTGCTTAAATTGAGATTGCTTAGCAATGCCCAAACCAGCTAAGTGAAGCTGCGCATTGCTAAGTAGTGCTACAACAGGTCCTGTTTAAGCACTGCTTAGCTTGGCTTAGCAGTGTTTAGCAGAGATTATCTAAGGGCAAACCACATTTCAAAAAGAAAAAAAAAAAGAAAACAAAATAAGACTAATATTATTTCTTTTTATTCATTACTACTACTTTATTATTATGTGTCTGTATTGCGCTTCTATATTACTTGACCTTCTGTATTTTAAATTTTTTTTTTTTATCTTGGAGTGTGGATTTTAGGTATTGTGGACCGGTGTGTAACTGGATCCTTTCTCCTTGGGTCTCCACTGAAAATGGGCTTCTGGCCCAGCTGGACTAACCCAGTTAACAAATGTCAATACATACATAATTAATAAAATAAAAAATATATGACATATTGCTATCAAATATAAAAAGCTGAATGGTCTGTCTGTGTATTCGAGGTGGGATGTTAAGCAGGTTTAGAGACAATTATGCATGTGCTATAGTAAGGTTTATGTTGGAAGTGTAGAGGTTGGGATGAGCAGTGCCACAAAATAATTAATATAGCTAGGAGATGCTATTAAAGCTATTCAAGCATAGATGAAAGCAGGTTATGGAGTATCATTCTGAAAAAAGAGAAATGGTTTAATGACATGGCAAGATAGAGATAACTGTGACATTTATCCTGGAGATTTACAGGAGTAGCCCCATTGATTTGATGGGTGACATTTTAGTTGTATTTCAAATAACTTTGAATTCTGAATTGATTTCAGTGGTAGTGGAATGTGGTTTCATAGTTTACACCACTTGAATACAGAGAGTCACTTGCAGTATTAGATGATTTAGTTATAGTGATTAATTATTTTCTCTAAAGCATAAAATTCTATTGGGGGAGTAGTGTTGTATTAAGTTATTAAGGGCTGGACAATTTTCTGACTTATAGAGAAGTCTGTGTATTGTAATTAGCTGAGAAAAAACTAAGTGATGTGGGTGGTAGCGACCAGCCCTGGCATTCAGAAACAGATCCCTAACACTTGTTTAAAATGCTGATTGCTGGTAGGTCACTTTACAAGACTATGTAAAATGCAGTTCAGAAACAGATTTAGCCATGGTGAGGAAGACCATATTTTCAGCTAATTTGCATATCTCTGAATCAGTGGGAATTACTGCTACACACACACACACACAACACACACACACACACACATCTATTTACAGACATCCCATCTTATACACACACAGACATGTGCACACAACCCCTCAACACACACACACACACACACACACACACACACACACACACACACACACACACACCTATGTAAAACAGAGTGTGTGTGCTGTATCTTTAAGAAACATATCAAGGACTGAACGTGCATATATAACTAGCAGGCATCTGCTATACTCACTGCCATTTTGAGAGTACAGCCAGAGAGTGAGCATGTATGAATGTAATAACTAGTTTGTATATAAGTTACCTACATTAAAGTTAATAAGCTTCAATTGTGATGTGTTTGTACATAATAAAGCTGCTTGAACAGAAACAACAACGACTTGTCTATTACATCCTGACTATGCAAGCAACATGGTGTCAGAACTAGGATTCCAGAGACTGCTTTCCAGAGTTACGAGGTGCAGAGATAACAGTGAAGGTAAACTAAGAAAAACAAGCACAAAAAAAGCCAGAAAAGTACCAAAGGTACTGAAAACTTGCATGAATAGATTATTTTATAAAAAAGATAAAACAGAGCATTACAAGGGCACAAACTGCATTATTAAACAAGTGAGAGGCACAAAAGGTTTATTGATTTAATGAAATATTTATAATTAAGATATTTGTTAAAATAATTATCAGAAAAGAAAAATGAGTATGTTTAAGGCAAAATGAGTATGTTTAAAGCAAAACAGGCATGTTTAGAGTAAAATGAGCACAAGAAAAGTACAATGGGCATGAAAAGAGATTAAACGAGCAAAACAAGTATAATAAGGACAAAAAGGTCACATTAAGCATAAATGAAGTAAGGCAACTGCATATTTTTGGCAAAGTGCTATGTTTTGGCATAACTGCTACTTTGTATTGTATTCTGGACATAACTAGAGTTATTCAAAGTATCTCAAAGTGTGTAAAAGTGCTTACAGTGTGTGCTTATCACTGCGCATGTATTATGAAGAATTTATTTGTGTGCAAAGTGCAATTATTTTGTGAAGTACAGTTAAAGTACAGCCATTTTGAAAAGTTTCTTGTGCTGGGTGTGTCTATTCACAAAGTGCTGTCATTTCAGAGTGGTTCTTGCACTGTAAAGAATTATCCAGCAAAGTACTGCCATTTTCAGTGTGCCATACACTGTTTATTCACAAAGTACAGTTACTTCGAAATGTTTCGCACTCTGAGCTGCTTCTGCCCAGTTTATTAGCACAGTGCAGTTGTTTGAAATGTTTCTTACACAGATAAGAGGTGATTTCTTGCATTACAGTGATTTCAAGAATATTACAGTAACCAAGAGAATTATTTGGCAAAGTTCAGTTATTTAGAGGCTTGTTGTGCTGTTGGGCATAGTTACAAATACTGGCATAAATTTCTGGCATATGTATGTGTGTGTGTATTTGTTCATATTTGCAAAACCCTTCGCTGATATGTGTTAATATGTCAGACAGATTTTGAAAGCCCTTACCACTTGTATTTGATCAGAATATTGGAGAGAATTGGAGAACATTTGACCAAGAGTAGGATATTTTTATACAAGCAGCTTATTCTGACAAAGATGCATGCACCAGAGCATTCATTCTGCTAAACCTAGCTGGGTCAGAGGCCATTGAAAGAGAGCATTCATTTGTGTATGTACCAGCAGTATATGAGGTAGAAGTTGAAAATCGTCATATTGTTTACCGGCTGAATCAAGGGAAGACCCCGAGTATTTGAAGTGCAAATTCAGGGAAATGTGTAAACCCCAGACAAATATTACATTAGAGAGGCATTTGTTTTACACAAGAGATTAGAAACCAGGGGAAACATTTGCAGCTTATATTACTGACCTGAGAAACAAAGCTAAAATGTGTCAGTTTGGTGACTTAAAAGATGAGTTTATAAGGGGCAGGCTTGTGTGTGGTATTAATAGTGCTGCTGTGAGAAAGATTTTGCTTTCTGACGGTGTTTTAATGTTGAGTAAAACCACTGAGATTTGTAAAATCCATGAAGTTACAGAATGACACACAAGTATGCTTGCAAGTGATAAGAGCATGGTTTCAGCAGGCTCCGGAGCAAATGTAGACAGCATGCAGCACATGGCAAGCAAAAGTAGGCCTAAGCACATGGCAGCTACAGCCCCTGCTGGTTCACCAGGGAACACAACCCAAAAACAACTAGCAGAGGAGAGAAAACGCTCTTTAATCTCACAGACCGGTTTTGGTCACAATGACCTTTATCAATGTGAATAAATGACATATAATAATGAAAAGCTGTTTATATAGTGAGCTGTTTCTATAGTGACAATATATTCAAAAACACCAATCAAAACTCTAACCTATTGCCAACACAGATAAAGAGATATACATACCATATCAAAAACAAAATTAGATTAAAATACTAATCCTGTGATGTTAATACATATAAATAAATACATCAATAAATCACTACATATACATGTGAAATATACACAAATATACTACAATATAACAAAAAAAGTATGTGTATATAAAAAATAAATATATATACCACCATAATTCAAAACTGACTGGGAGTCAACTCATAAATGGTCATTTAGACCAGGGGGAAAAAGACCCCTTGGACATATGATCCACATTTTTTCTTTTTTGTTAAGATTTCATGCCATTTGATTTTAGAAAATGTTAAACCTACAATTCTATCAATGATGGTAAAAGAAAATCTAGCAGTTGTGTGAACTTGAGTATGTTTATATAAGGTATTGGTGATTACCTTATTATGTATGTTGCTCAAATGTTGAGAGATTCTAAGTTTGAAAGACCTAGAGGTCTGACCTATATAAAAGGCCAAACATTGACACTCAACAAGGTAGATCACCCAACTACTATTGTAATTAGACAGAATGCAAATATCAAAAACCTTTGGTGTATTTTTACTTTAAAATTCTTTGGTTTTTCGAACATGTTTACAAAATATACAATGGTCACAAGGGAAGCATCCATATGGCCTAGTTCCCCTATGGTCATTTGTATTTTGTTGTTATATATTTCTCCGGATGGATGTTTTTTGTAGTAACTAAAATGACCCCCCCCAAGGTAATTCCTTTCCTATAGGAAAAATAACATCTGTTATCCAATATTGTAGCTAAATGTTCATCAGTGCGTAATGTATCCCAATATTTTTGTATAACCCTAGTAAAAGAAGTAACATTCTTACCAAAAGTGGTAGTAAATCTAATCTTAGGGTCTTGACCAGATCTAAATTCATGATAGGTTAATAATTGATCCCTGCGCATGCCATCAACAATGGTCTTTGTTTGGTATAAATGCCTATCTGAATATCCACATTCAATAAACCTATTAGTGAGATCATTATTGCAATTAGTGAGATCAGTTTGTTGAGAACATATTCTCTTGTTTCTTATATATTGAGATTTAGGGATATTGCACATAATGTGACCTGGATGACAGCTGGAGGCGTGTAACAACAAATTGGAATGAAAAGGTTTCCTATATACTGTACTAGCCAAAGAACCACCTTGTTGTTTTGTCACCGAAACATCCAAAAAAGGAATAGATTTTTTATTAGCTTCAGTAGTAAAATGGATACCCCATTTATTTTCATTCAAGTAAGTCACAAATTTGTGTAAATATGACCATCCAGCAATCATCCAAGTACCTACGCCAAATATCCATCTCATCCATAAAGATGTTATGATTCCTGTCATAGATTTATTTTATTTTTATTTTATTTTATTTTACATTTGTTAACCGGGGGTGTCTGACTGAGCCGAAAAGGCCCTTTTTCAGCAGAGGCCAGGGGAGAAAAGCTCCACAAAGAAAAATTACAGACACATTTAGTTATTTAGACATAATCAGTATACACACAAATTACAAGAGACATGTTTTTACAGTGGTATGCGGCACAAACAGTTACAGTGGAGAGAACAATCAAAAAATATTAATTTTAAAAATAAAGGTAAGTAATAGATTTGTGGTGTACGGCTGAACTTTGGAATGTAGGTAGAATACATACATAGTACACAGGTACAGTACATACATTGTAGATTAGCCAGTGTTTGTGAGTAAGATTGAAAAACTATTATCAATTGCTCTAGATTTAGTATGTATATGTTATCCGCTTTCACTAGCCTGGGGAGCAATCATGGCACTGCCAACTTTGCTTGAGATGTTGCCTGATGAAGTCTTTAAGGAGGCTTTGGATGATGTGTTTTGAATGCTAGTAGGGACAGAGTTCCATTTTTTAGCCACCGAACTACTATATAGTGCATCTCTAAAGCTATTGTAGCTGTTGGTGACTTCTAGTAGTAGTTTGCTTGATGATCTAAGAGGCCTTTTGGCTGAGTGACATTGTACTAGGTTTTTGAGGGCAGGACACTTATTGGGGAGGTAATAGATAGAATGACAGAGGCAGAGCTGATTGTAGGTTAGGAGGTTAGGCAGTTCAAGCCAGTGGAGCTGCTTAAAAGCAGTACAGTGATGAGTTCTATATGAGCAATTTGCAGCAAAGCAGGCAATTCTGTTATAGCAAGCTTCCATTTTGCTTAGTTCAGTTTTGTTGAGATTAGTCAGAATGGGAGATGCATAGAGCAGGGTGGATAGAAGTTGGGAGCGAGCAATGGCTGATCTTGTGTTGTTGGTAAGAAATGGTTTGATACGGTAGAGTGACCCCAGTTTGGCATGTACTTTTTTAATAGTTAAGTTCAGATGACTATCAAATTTTAGGTGGGAGTCTATGGTTATTCCCAATAGCTTAGCCTGTGCCACTGGAGCAATTGGAGTAGCATTTGTGGAGTAGATAGTGAATTGACTGTTAGTGTTTTTGTTAGAACTGGTTATAATCATAAGCTGAGTTTTCTTTGGATTGAGGATAAGTTGGGCTTTGGTAAGGTAGTTTTCAACGTCAGAGAATGCTAGTTGAGTTGTTTGCAGGAGGGTGGGAATGTTTTGTGCAGCACAGTTTAAGGTAGTGTCATCTGCATACTGAATTATAGATGCATGCTGTGTGGAGGTGTGGATGTCATTTGTGAAGACTGTGAATAGTAGTGGTCCTAAGACAGAACCCTGTGGGACTCCTATAGTTATGGGCAGCTGAGGAGAGAGAGAATTTTCCCATTTCACAGCTTGGTACCTGTCAGTTAAGTAGCTATGGAACCAGGTAAGACTGGAATTAGATAGATGATATTGGTTTAGTTTGTTTAGCAGGATTTGGTGTGAGACTGTGTCAAATTCTTTGGACATATCCAAAAAAACAGTTGACACTTGCAGGCCTTCATTTTTGAGACGGTTTACTGTGTCTGTGAAGCAGAGGAGAACTGTAGTGGTACTATGGGCAGGTCTGAAACCATGCTGAGTAGGTGACAGGATGTTGCAGTCTAGGAGATAGTTTAGCATCTGGGTATGGATGCATTTTTCTAGGATTTTGGCCAGGGGGGAGAGTAAAGCAATGGGTCTGTAGTTATTAAGTTCAGTGGAGGTCCCTCCTTTATGTATGGGTGTAACATAGGATATTTTCCAGAGTTTGGGCACATAGTTTTCAACAATTGATCTGTTTATGAGAGTGGAGACTGGGATAGCAATAGCATCTGCTGTAAGTTTCAAGAAATAGCTGTGGAGTAGGTCGGCTGCTGCTGATGAGGTTTTGAGTTTGGAGAGCATGCTTTTGATTGAAGTGGTGGAAACGGTTTTGAGGGTAAAGCTTGTATTAGTGTTATTTGTGTTGGGGGGGATAGTGAGGAAGGAACTGTCCTGTGATACTAAGGATAGAATTGAGTTCACAAAGTGGGAGTTGAATTGTGTTTCGATGGGAACTTTAATGTCAGGGGTGGTTGGTTTGGGGGTAGCCTTTTGGGTGGGTTTTAGTAGTTGGTTTACATTTTTCCAAAATTTTTGTGGGTTGTGTTGGTATTTAGTTTATAATGTTGTATAGTAGGATTTTTTGTCCAGCCTAATGCATTTTTTTGCATGGTTGCGCAGTTCTTGGTACTTAGTTAGGCTTTGTGTTTCTTTGTTTTTTTGATAGTAACACCAGGCAGTGTCTCTGGACTTGAGGATTTGTTTGGTTTCTTTACTGAGCCAGGGGTTTGTAGAGGTTCTAACCTTGATTTTGCGCAATGGAGCGACAGTGTCTAGGTGTTGTAGAAATGTTTTGTTGAAATATGCTACAGCCTGGTCAAGTGGGAGGGTTTTTAGGGGGGTCCAGTCACAGTTACACAGTAAAGTGTTGAGGACTTCAGGAGAGAATTTTTTTGTGTTTCTAGTGGATATATAGTTAGTGGTTTTGCATATGCTTGTTCTACTACATATAAAGTATATTATGTTGTGGTCACTTAAGGTGTCTGGGAGACTGCCTGTGTGAGGGTACAATGTGGGGTTGCTAGTTAGGACCCAGCCAAGGATGGATTCCCTTTTAGATTTTTTATCACACCTAGTTGGAATTTGGACTAGCTGCTGGTAGCCATGGAGATTTATTAGATTACTTGGTGGTTCTGATATACAGGTGAACCAATCTAGGTTGAAGTCCCCCAGAATAAGGGTTTCTTGTGAGTATGTGGAAGAACACCAGGATAAGAAGTCTTCAAGGCTAGCAGGTGTATTACCAGGTGGAATATAGATCACAATTGTGGTGATGGCCTTTTTAGGGTGAAGTTGAAGTTGTGAGATAAGTATGTCCCAATTATTGGGGGAGGGGTAGGAGTTTGGTAATTGATGGACAGTTAAGTTGGACTTGTAGTGTAAGGCAGTTCCACCCCCTTTATGAAGTGGTCTGTCTTGTCTAATGATATTGTAGCCGGTAGGGAGAACTTCTGAGTTAGCTATGTTTTTATTTAGCCAGGTTTCTGTTAAAGCAACTATGTCTGGGGAGTAGTGTGCTATTGTGGCCTGGAGTTCAGGTATTTTATTTTTGATACTTCTAATATTAATATTTAGCATTAAAAGATGGTTGGTTTTGCTGCTGTTGTTGATTTGCCCAGGGATGAAGAAAGTGGGGGTGTTATGTTCTGACATTTGTGTTGGAGCAGTTTGTGTTGGACAGGATGGATTTGGGCCTGGGTTGGGGTGGATATCCCCACTTATGGTGAGCCTGTAGTTAAAATGGTTATACAGATGTTGGAGTTTGGTGAGGAGTGTGAGAAAGTATTGTGTTTTTTTGGAGTAGGAATGAGAGCATATGTGTTTAGTTCAGAATTGGTCCGTTATGTAGTTCTTGAATAAGTGTGGGCAGATATTATTATAATGCATGGTGTCTGTGTATGAGAGTGCATAATGCAGTGTTGTGCTACTAAGTTTAGGGATATTGCTAGAGTGATAACTTGTGGTGTTGTAAAGAATTATGAGAAGACAGACTAGATTTAGTTGTGTGATAGTCATGGTTATAAAGTTTATGTTGTTTCTAGGTGGGGGGTCTGAATAGGAATTATAGGGTTGCACTATATGTGGATGGGGAAGTAGTGTGAGTGATGCAAAAAATGCCTAGTGGGAATGAGAGTGATTGGGAGTATTTTGTGTGGAGCAAGTTGGTGTGGTTTAATGTGATATGACTTGAGGAGCTGTGATTGGTGGAGGTGATGTGAGGGTGAGCTGTGGGTGTGGCTATGATTACGATAAATGTAGAGGTAGTGGGGGCAGGAGGGAATAGGGGGCAGGGTAGGGGAACGGAGAGAGCCCGAGCGTTAGCGAGGGCGAATGGAGCCGGGCAGAGCCAGAGCCAACCAAGGTAAGAGAAAAAAGTAAGTATTACTTTACAAATCTGAACACTTTTAAAACAAATTCCTGAGGTCTAATGGCTTACCGGCTAGCAGAATGTAATTGCTGAAGAGCACTTGTGTCCTGGTGTGAGACTAGAAATTTAAAGATGGCTCCATGCTCAGCAGGATTCTAATATATACTTTGTATTGGGGGAAGGAGATAGCACAAGGGGTGTAAACCAGGTGGAATGCAAAGAAACCAGAGAGGCAATCAGTGGAAATCAGTGAAGGCCTCAGAGAGGGTAAGTAATAATTCAAACTACCTGTATAGTGAAGGAGAGAAGAGACAGCAAAGTTTATTAAGGTTGGGAGTGTGTCTTTACATTGACTTGCTGATTAGTGCACAGATTAGAGTAGGGAGATACATTAGCAATGATAGAGATGCAAATAAACAGGTGATCCTCCAAGTGATACAAACTAAGGCTGAAAGAACTGAGAGGGCTGCTTGATGGTTAATTTAATTTAGTCACAGGGATGTGAATTAAATCTATACTGTCTATTGGACAGTTAGGATTACTGTACTATCGGGGGGGGGGGGCACAAGGCTACAACAGTCAGTTTTATTAGCAAGCTGAGAACTACTAAGAAATATTGCTAATGTAATAGCTTCACTCTCATAAAACATACAAGTAGAATGCCTGGGTGGACTGACCCTGCTCTTGAGGCTCAAAATGTATATCCTTGTTTAGTTTGCAATACTGATTCCTTCTTACACTGTATAGATGGAGTGGTAGCCGCAGACTGCAGATTTGCTTGAGTGTGCTACTGTATAGATGGAGTGGTAGCCACAGACTGCAGATTTGCTTGAGTGTGCTCCTGCTCTTGAGGCTCAAAATGTATATCCTTGTTTAGTTTTCAATACTGATTCCTTCTTACACTGTATAGATGGAGTGGTAGCCGCAGACTGCAGATTTGCTTGAGTGTGCTCGGCTAGCAGAATGTAATTGCTGAAGAGCACTTGTGTCCTGGTGGGAGACTAGAAATTTTTAGATAGATAGATAGATAACATGATGTTCAAAATAACCCATGAAAAGATCTGCATATATAGGGGCAAAGGCAGCCCCCATAGCAGTACCTTTAACCTGCAAATAGACTTCACCATTAAAGAGGAAGATATTTTTTAGTTAGCACATGTTCTACCAAACCTAACAAAAAAGTATTTTAATCTAATTGTGTTTTTGATATGGTGTGTATATCTCTTTATCTGTGTTGGCAATAGGTTAGAGTTTTGATTGATGTTTTTGAATATATTGTCACTATATAAACAGCTTTTCATTATTATATGTCATTTAGTCATACTGATAAAGGTAATTGTGACTGAAACCGGTCTGTGACATTAAAGAGCATTTTCTCTCCTCTGCTGATTGTTTTTGGGTTGTGTTACAGTTTTGGAACCTTGCAGATGCCATCCATGCGGGGAGTTTGTGTTCAGTCTTGGTTCACCAGGGAAACCACATAGTTTTCCAGGAAGTTCTAACAAAGGAGCATGCTTAGTGCAGTACAGGCATGAGTCAGCAAACCCCAAATCCAGCTTTTTTGTTAACTGTCACAATTGTGGTGCCAATCATGAGTGTAAAAGAGAAAAATGCTTAGCATTTGTTCAGCAATGTCACAAGTGTAAAAAGTGCAACCATTTTCAAAAGTTTTGCAAATCAAGTAAACCTCACACAGTTATAAAGAAGGGTCACTTTGAAAAGCAAGTTGATCATATAGAGAGCCGCAAATCTACTTCTGTGTAGATGGTGTATCAGTAATTGGTGAAAAGCTTGATGCAGTGGATTTGCTGGCAAAGAACAAAATGTTTTGTACTGTCTAGATCAATGGTAAATCCACCAAGCTCAAAGTAGACAATGGTTCAAAGTGTAATGTTATATCAGCAGACACATTTGCTAAGGTGAGAACTAATGAACAACTCATTGTAGCTAGTAATGCAAAACTTGTTGCTTATGAAGGTGAAGAAATTCAAACCAAAGGCTTAGTAGTTCTTTCATGTTATTTGGCTAAGAACTGTCACAGCTTGTTATTCCATGTAGTTCGAAGACCTGTGCAGTCCTTATTGAGTGAGAGACTGTCACTAAAATAGGGATGGACTTAACACAGTAATTTCCAATGCAGCTGTCTGCATTAAGCACAATTTCCCCCAAGAGCATTTCCAAGTGACTGACATACCCACACCTGGGAATTTGATTTTCACACACACCCACACACACACACACACACACACACACACACACACACACACACACACACACACACACACACTCCAAGTTAAGGATGGCACAGATTTACTAGCTGTGCCCCCTTATGCCCAAACAATAAGGTAACAATGCTGTCACCAGCCAGTCACTGTCAGGCTCTTATTAGGGTATCCAATTATACTCCATAATCAATATTAACATAAATGGCAGAATATAACCCAAGCATCAAGGCTTTTTGGAGTGGCCAAGGCATCACTAGAATAAGCACAAGTACTCTCAGTATGTTAAAAGTAATATCTAAAATACCAGCCACAATAAAAGTTGTAAAAACGTTTAATAATAAATAGTAAAATAGAAAACATTAGATTATTAAATATTTAAGTGCAATAAATATCAGAGTTTCAATCACAGGAGGAATAAAAATAACACAATTGGACAGATTCAAGCAGATGCAGAAAAACAATACTTAGCTAATCTCATTGTAATTCCTGACTGTCTAAAGAATAACGGTTCCCTGTCTAACTTAATTAATACAGCAAGGCAAAATTAGATGCTGAGTTGTTTACTTCCACAAGGAAAGGTGATATTCTTCCAACTTACACTGATTAAACTGAACTCAACAGAACTGACTGTGATAACTGTCATAGATTTTTATATCAGGTTCCAAAGAAAATAAAACAAAACAAGCTGATCTGTGAGTTCCATCCCCTCAGTGCTGGTTATAGAATGACATCATATTTGATCACATGACTCTGGTAGAGTACAGGCTCAGAGCTTTTTTAAGATCTGTTGAAGTATTTGAAAATTATAGAATTCTTTGTTTAAACATAAACATTTAATCACCTATAGTAATACTGTTGATACAAGCATCTGTGCAAGTCAGTGTGACTGTTGAATAACAGAAAATTATTTACAAAACTGTTTACAAAACTCCAGCTAACTATGCTGGCATATGTTACACATGCACTGCCCTAGTCTGTCTGACACAGATCACAACCCCTCACATCATCACACAGACATTCATTCAACATGACACATGGCACTTTCACTTGAACACACTCACAGATACATTCACCCATTTACACACACATACACAATCAAGATCTCCTACGGTGAAGAAGTTTAGTTTGAAATAGGCCACAAATCCTTGCAAAGCACATTCAAAAAGTCTCTGCGCAGCACACCACCAAAATTACAGGAAATGTTGCTTAATCTGCAGAATTCATGACATGATATGGTATACAGGCCAGCCAAGAAACAACATATAGCAAATATGGTGAGAAGAGCATATTTACCATAACTGCCTGGGTAACTGTGAGAAGGACTAGAGATTATTTGGGTAATTATGGAGTTCATATTAAACAAATTCATGCAATTCTAACAAGATACTTGCATTCAAATTATATTCAAAAATACCATTCTACTACTAAGGATTTCACTGCATCTCAATCCTGATTTACACATCAGCACATTGGCTTTGCTAGGGCATTATGTTTAGACCTCACTCTGTTTGCAATAATATTAATGCTGCCTTGCCTGTGAAATAGTTATGAATTTTTTATTTCTGCTATAATGTTAACCTTGTGCACATATATTCTGCGCATTATTTTCATGTAGCCTTCTGAGCAGAGTTAAGTTAGCTTCCCTTAATTAAAAATTGGTACAGTGCTAATCTGTGACAGCAAAAGTCTTTTGAAACACTACATCTGGTAGCTATGTTTAACAGTTCTTACAGAAGGACGAGGAGATCTCTGATATATGTGTGGTGTTCCAAATTGTTTTTACTGAGAAACCATTAAATATCCATTCCAGTTTACAAGGCAACGCTGCTGTCTGGGCAGTAGCATTGTGTTGTTGATGTTAGCCTGGAAGGAACTGCAAAGCAAACCCCACTCAACCTTTGTTGGGTTGTTTTCTTTACAGGTCACTGGTGTTTCTACTGGAAAGTAACTGCTCAAAAGATAAAGACTTATTCAGCACCTAATATATGATATGTACAAAGATCATCATGTGTTTTCTGAATATCATATATAAGTAACACTGCATACTTATAGTATCTGTATGTACATTATTTTGGTAGAGTAGAAAGGAATGAAATACATCTATTTATACAAGATGGAAAAGGAGCATCTTGAACCATTTCCAAGTCCTCTTAGCATGTTCATAGTTTCCAAGCATTTAGCCCTGCATATATACTTCCCCCCATTTTGCTATTGTATATGGGGAAAGCATCTATGCTTCAGACTACCACTGGGCCTTGGGCAATATGATACAACTGACTTTTTTTTTGCAGTGTTTAGCACTTACACAGATAATTTTGCTTTGTGCCTGACATACAGCATTACTGGTTGCATTTAAGACAGTATGAAGCTATATAACTATTGCTGTTGCCAACATCTAAACATACATCCTAGAACTGAGGGCATATCAGACCTAGTTCAGGTAGCTATTCCACAGAATTCAGTGGACTGTGCATACTGTATGCAACTTTGGGGATGGAATAAAACCAGTCTGTAAATACCATATAACACTTTTCAATCAAAGAACTAAATAAATGTATCACAATCTCCTCCTTGGTTAACCTTGCCAGGAGGTGGTCACTCAGTGCTTTACTACTCTGACCAAGGTTCAAGGCAGAAGTCAAATGCTTCTTGTACTGTCACATCACTGCAGCTGTTTTTTTTTAATAAGTAATGACATTTTTACACACATCTTCCCGTGCTGAGCTTTTTGGAGCTTTCACAAAGCTGATAGGTTTAATATCTATATATATATGTAATATATATATGTAATATATATGTAATAGAGAAAATATACTAGATCTCATTGTCACAAACATGGGGACAAAATGCTCCACACCGGAAGTATATCCCTCATTGGTGAGATCTGATCATAAACTAATCTCACTGGAAATCCACATCCCGCCCCCACCCCAAACAAAAAAGACCATAGTGAAGAACTTCTCTAAAGCAAACTTCACACTACTCAAGACTGGTGTGGTATCCTTCAAGGCCCCTGGGCCAGAGGAAACCACAACCCAAGCTGCGGAAGCCCTTACAAACGCCTTCTATGAACACCTCCAGGACTGCATGGATCAGGCAATCCCAAATAAAACCAAGACTCTTTCCACAAAGGGCAAACGTCCAGTCTGGTGGACCCCAGCCATTAACAAACTTTACAATAAGAGGAGAAAGCTATTACATGATAGAACAAAATCCATAAAAGGGAAGTCACCCTGATCATTATTAGTAAAAAATACGAGCACTCATAAAATCAACTAAGGCCAATTTTGAGAGAAAAATTGCCATGGATTCAAAGGACAATCATAAGGCCTTTTCAGCTATGTTAGGAACCTGGGTGGAAACTCCCAGATATGCTCAGAATTAGTCCAAAATGATACAAAAATCACTGAACCCACAGACATTGCCAACATACTGGCAGACAGGTTCAGTGCAAACTTCACCCCTCTCCCCTAAAGGAGAGATAACTATCCCAGCCGAGTGTAGCCTCCTGGACATCTCAAATGCGCAGGTGAAAACTGCTCTCTCTAAAGCTAAAAACACAGCATCAATGGGACGGATGGTGTCCCGGCTGTGTGCTACACGAGCTAAATGAGGAATTAAACCCGCACATAAGGCAGCTGTTTAATCTCAGCCTTACCACAGGATACGTGCCCAAGGAGTGGCGACGGCAACTGTGGTCCCACTCCACAAAGCCGCGCCTCACGGACCCTGGTAATTACCGCCCCATAAGCTTAACAAGTCTAGTCTGCAAAGCTATGGAGAGGATCATAATGGAGCTCATAAACAAAGATATAGGGGACTTGCAGACATTGGACCCGACCCAGTTTGGCTTTGTCAAGGGAAGATCATGCCTTTTGAACTTGGTCGACTTCTTGAAACAGTCACCAAGGCCATTGATGAGGAAAGGCAGTCCATACAGCCTACCTTGACCTTGCAAAGGCTTCGACACAATACCCCACACGGTATTGTAGAAAAACTTACCAGCTTAAATGTAAACCCATATGTCACAAGATGGGTTGCAAACTGGCTTAAGGACAGAACCCACAGGGTTAGAGTTGCTGGCGCTGTGTCAGACTCCAAGCCGGTCACAAGTGGTGTCCCACAGGGCTCGGTCCTTGGCCCCCTATTGTTTGGCATCTACTTCTCAGAAGTACAGGCCAACATGGGAGGACTTTGGCTGACAAAGTTTGCAGACGACTGCAATCTGGGCGCCATAGTGGAAAGTGCATCGGACACGAATATCCTTCAGAAGGGACTCACGGAAACAGATAGCTGGTGCCAGAGCCATGGCCTTAAGTTAAACGCCAAAAAATGTATAGTCATACCCTTCGGGAAAAACAAGGTAACCCCAAGCTACCATATAGATGGCAATCCACTAAGCACAGAAGAGGTTATCAGGGACCTGGGGACCCAGGTTGACAGTGGCCTTTCTTTTGACACTCACGTTGCTAAAGTGATTAGAAAGACCTTCTACATTGCCCACCTGATCATGAAGGGATTCACATCCAGATCTAGTGAAGTCATTGTTCCCCTGTACTCTTCACTTATCAGACCAATGATAGAGTACAATGCCCCATTCGGGATGTATCTCACCCGACATCTGCAGCAATTGGAGAGACCCCAAAAGTTCCTCACCAAAAGGATAAAGGGACTCCAAAATCTGTCATATGCTGCCAGATTGAAGAAACTCCAGCTCTATTCAGTCGCATACCGTCTGCTCAGCGGTGACATGTGCCTGACATACAAGGCCATGTCCAACCCGGAATTAATGGACATGCTCCACCTCAAAAAATCCAAATCCACCAAAACCACTAGAGCAAGCGACTTAAACCTTAGCACGGATATAAATAGGATGTGCTGGAGGGATAGATTTATCACTCAGAGACTCCCTATGCTGTGGAATAAAGTCCCGGTCCATGTGAGGCAGAGCACCTCACTGACTCTGTTCAAGAGAAATCTAGACCTGTGGATGGGAGATCGTAGGTTTACCCCGGGAATCATCTCTGTGTCACTGCTGGACAGAGGCACAACAAACTAATGGGCACAGTATTTTTTCATATAAGGGGTGGCGTAAGCCACAAAAATTTGGGCTAGGCTTATAAATGCCTTAGGGCAGATAGCCTAGTATAAACCTATGAACCTATGAACCTATGAAACCTAGATCTTCTCAAAGGTATGTACTGCTTAAATCCAAGTCAAACTTTAAATAGAAGAAAGTCCTCAGCATGTATGTGACTCTCTGATATGCAGAGAGAAACTTTTTCTTTAGAAAATTAATGGCTGGGTTTCTTTTTTTTTTCAGTACAGAGAATGTATAGGTGCAATTGGATTCCTCATTGTTACTGAAATACAGTGATGGAAATTTGATTTTCGGGGCATTAGATCACTAGACCAGTAGGCACAAAGGTGTGACTAACTATCACAGCTAGAAAGACTCTGTCTAGAAATACATTCAGATATGAGAGAAAAAGGGGTTTCCAGGACATGTGAGATATAGTTTCATCACTCATTATATGTGCTGCTTATCAGTTTGTTTCAACACGGATTAGAGAAATTTAGCCTTGATCCCATCTGGGTTATTTTCATAAAATATTAAACTTTCAAGTGGTGTGGGCAAAACAGACAGTTCTATGTTAATACCAGTACTGTCAGGGAAATAAAAAGGATCTTCCTGGATGTCATATTCACATCACTTAGTGATTGAGTGACCAGTCCATTAACATCTAATGTGATAACCCAATGCTGGAAAACTACCCACAAAAAAAAAAAAGCAGAAAAAACATACTTCTTAATACTAAGAAGTGGCACAGTGGCACTGCTCTGAGAAGCTAACTTTCACACAAAAACCCATAAAAAGCCCAGATTCATTGTACTGATTATTCCTGAAAGAACTGAGGGTTGCAGCAAGGATGGGGAAAGGTGGGGGGGGTCTACTGCCCTAAGTACAAGCTATTAGAGGCACAATCTCAGCTTTAGAAGAGGTGCCAGTCAGTCCCGCAGGTAGTTTCATTTAAGCATCAACAACTATGAATTTGGCTTAAGTGTCATTCAGTGATAAGGTTGTGTAAACTTGCAGTGTCAGTAATTTATAATTTAAGGAGATGTCATTGCTATAGCAGACACTTAAAGGGCTACTAACGCTTTTTGTTCAGTGATGCGACCAATCTTTGAGTCATTGCGTACTCTGATTCTAGCATGGCTAATATAGCTGTAGGTGTTATGGGGACATTGCCCCGAGCAGGCAGCAACTAAAGCTATCACTGTTCCTCTTCCTCTGTACACTTCATCTGTAACCTCACAAATGAACACAGAAGTATTGAAATTATAGATCAATATGTGTGTATGTATCTTTAAGAGGCTATCTAAGGGCTTGCACAAGTGTATAAATACTGAGCACGTGCAAGCCAGACTGGCATTTTGTAGTAAACCATTGAGATGTAAGCAAGAATGTATATAAGATCTGTCAGTTAACTAACATTAAGATGCTGCTATCCATTCTGATGTGTTTCTATTAATCAAGCATATAAACAACCCCCCCCCCCGCCTGCTTGTCTTATGTGTTAGAGAAGGATGAGTGACATGGTGCCAGAAGTGGCATGTCTAAAGGACAAGGAATCAGAAATGGCATATCCAAAGGGCACGAAGTTAAAGGCAGCTTGGCTAAAATGACTTAAGGCACTTACTTGGGGTTGGTGGAATATACAAGAGTGAATCATCCCTAAAATGTGCAAACTTCGCAAAACAGGTCAGAAACGAATTTCAGGTATTAAAATTGCTCAGCATTACTTCTTTTCACATAATATGAAACGGCATAGAGGACATTCTAAATGATATTTGCATAAACTGATATATATGATATTGACAAAAATATTAAAATTACTATGGAAAATGTTTGAAATAAAGTCCAAATTGCATAAAATGAATAAAATAAAGGGAAACAGATGCATTTTTGCAAAGCATGCATTTTTCATATAAAGCAAATATATCCGAGTTTTCAGAAGTGTATAAAGTGTTTGCATGTTTGTGCAGTGTTACAGTAAAGCTATTTCACAAAGTACAGCCATTACAGAGAATATTTCACAGAATAACGCCATTATAGAGCATATATCACAAAGTGCAGTATTTCAAAGAGTTTATTGTGCATTTGAATGCTATTACAAGCTCACAGAATTGTTTGTTCTTACATAATTACAAGGGCCATGTTTTCAGTGTGTTTATGTGTATAGTTTGTGGGCATGGCAGATGGATTTTGAAAAAGCAGTGCACTTGTGTTTGACAGTAATTTTACTGAGAATTGGAGAGTGTTTGAGCAGCAGTATGACAGATTCATTTCTGATAAAGATGACTGTACAAACGCATTTATTCTACTTAATCTAGCTGGGTCAGAAGCCACAGAAAGGGAGTGTTCATTTGTGTATGCACCTGCTAGCTATACAGGAGAGAGGGTAAGCCATCATAATGTTGTACCAGCTAAGTCAAAGGAGGACCCTGAGTGCTTTAAATGTAAATTTTGAGAAATGTGTGTAACCCCCCCAGATAGATGTTACAATGGAAAGACACTTATTTTACACAAGGATATAACCGACCTGAGAAATAAAGCTAAAATATGCAGATCTGGTGATTTAAGGGATGAGTTAATAAAGGACAGACGTGTGTGGTATAAAAGATGATGCTGTGAGAAAGATTTTGCTTCCTGACAGTGATTTAACTTTGAATAAGGCCATTGAGATTTGTCAGATACACAAGCTCACAGAAAAGCATACAAATATGCTTACAAATGAGAACAGCTCTAGAAAGCACAGTGACAGAGCTCATGTTGATAGTATGCAGCAAGTGATTAAAAGAAACACACCCATGCGCATGGCAGCAACTGTAACCCCTGCAGCACTCACTGGTATACCCCAGAGCTTCCTAACAAATTCCAGAGTTCGCACAGTCTCAGTGATGCACAAGAATGAGTCAGCAAGCTCAAAGAATGGTGTTGAACTTAGTTTTATTGCCAGCTGTTTTAATTCTGGTGGAAGCCATGAATCTGAAAGGGAAATTGGTCAGTAATGCTAAAAATGTAACAAATGGAATCACTTCAAAAGATTTTGTAAATCAAAAGGCCCACATTCTTTCATTAAAAGGGAACATTTTAAGAAACAAGTTGATCAATTAGAAAGTCATGACATAGGGTTGCAGGGTACTCTTTATGTTGATGGTGTCAGTGCTTCACAAAACAGTCAATGCAGTAGATTTTAGAGCAAGGAGTGAAGTTTTTTCTACTGCTCAAATAAATGGCAAACTCATAGAGCTCAAAGTTGATACAAGTTTCAACTGCAATGTTATGTCAGCAGAAACATTTGCTAGAGTGTGTAAAGATGAAAGGCTTGATTTGGCAAGGTGTGTGAAGCTTGTTGGTTACGGAGGTGAAGAAACTCAAACCAAAGGCTCAGTACTGCTTTCATGTTACTCTGCTGGAAGAAGCTACGACTTGTTATTCTATGTGGGCAAGAGGCACGTCCAGTCATTATTAGGGCTCAAAGACTGTTTGAAAATGGGACAGCTTTCATTTAATAAGGAAGACCATCATGTTAGGTTGAAAGACCACTACTCTAATTTTGCCCAGTACATTTTTTCTACCTATGCTGGTTTGTTCGAAGACAAACTAGGCAAGCTTCCAGTTGTATACTCCATGAAGTTAGACCCAGAGGTCAGTCCAGTTTTCAGGCCAGCACGTACAGTTCCAATAGCTATGCAGGACAGAGTCAAAGCTGAGTTAAATAAAATGGCAGAACAAGGTGTGATTTGTCCAGTTAAAACTCTAACTGAATGGGTATCTTCCATGGTGGTAGCTCATAAGAAAAGTTCAAATGACATCAGAATATGTATTGATCCATGGGATTTGAAAAAAAGTACTAAAAATACCTCATCATCCAATGTGCACAGGCAAAGAAGTTGCAGCCTTGATGCCAGATGCCACTATTTTTCTGTCCTAGATGCAAAGAGTTCATTTTGGCAAGTTTAGCTTGACAAAAAAATAATCATTGCTCACTACTTTCAGTACTCCATTTGGCAGGTACAGATTTTTGAGAATGCCATTTGGGATAAATTCTGCAAGTGAAGTCTTTCAATGAGCAATGGAGCAATTTTTTTCTGGGTATCCTTGTGCTATTATAGTAGATGACATACTGGTAGGATATCGTAATGAAGCAGAACATGACAGAAACCTCAGAAAAGTTCTGGAAGGGACACGTCAAGTGAATCTTAAGCTTAATCCAGACAAATGCAAGTTCAGGCTACAAGAAGTTACTTATGTTGGTCATTTATTTACTAGTACAGGCTTAGAGCCAGACCCTTCAAAACAAACAGCCATTCTCGAGATGTCACCACCAAGCAATGTTCAAGCCCTGCAATGTTTTCTTGGCATGGTCAACTACCTAGGGAAGTTCATTCCAGACCTGAGCCAACTTTCAGCACCACTTAGAGAGCTGACATGTAAAAACATATCCTGATCTTGGTTACAGCAACACCAAAGAGCATTTGATACCCTGAAACAGAGAATTGCCAGTCCACCAACTCTCAGACACTATGATGTTCACAAGCCAGTTACAATTTCTTGTGATGCTTCGAAATTTGGTCTTGGTGCAGTCATTCTACAAGAGGATCAACCTGTTGCCTATGCATCGAGAATTCTTACCCAAACTGAGATGCAGTATGCCCAGATCGAGAAAGAGCTTTTGGCAATTGTGTTTGCATATTCAAAGTTCCATGATTAAGTTTATGGTAGACTTATCCAGATCGAAACAGACCACTAACTTTTAGTCACTACCTTGAAAAAGCCTACGCATTCAACTCCAGCCCAACTGCAACATATGATGCTGAGATTGCAAAAGTCTAATTTCAATCTTGTCTACAAGAAAGGCAAACTTCCTTATCTTGCTGATACATTATCCAAATAATCTAGAAACACCACAGAACAGCATGAGAATAAGAACCTTGATTTTGAAGACATAGAAGTGAAAAATATTTCCTCCACAAATCTTGATGAACTGAGAGATCACACAGCCACAGATCCACTTTAACCAATGCTTAACCACTTAATCAATATGGCCATCTAAGCAATCTTGTTTACTTCAAGAAGTGCAGTCTTATTTGCCATACAGGGATGAGATTTTGTCTGACAAAGGTATCATTATGAAAGGTCCAAAAGTAATTGTTCCAAAGTCTTTGCAACAAGAGTACATTACTATCTTGCATCGTGATGACCCATGAGTCGAGTCCACCAAAAGAAGGGCAAGAGGTCTAGTATTTTGGCCTTCTATGTCACAAGACATTGAGAGAGCACTTTCATCTTGTTCAGTGTTGAATATTACTAAGCCACATCAACAGAAGGAATCACTTCAGGTTAACCGGATTCCTGAACTACCTTGGTCGACAGTAGACACTGATATCTTTGAGTGGAATGGTCAACATTATTTGGTGTTAGTAGACGCTTATTCCAATTGGTTCAAGATTGATCTACTTCCTAACCTATCATCCAGTACAGTCATTACTAAGATGAAGTTTCATTTTGCTGTTCATGGTAGTCCACATAAAGTTATTTCTGACAAAGGCATGCAGTTTACAAGCCAGCAGTTCAAACGATTTGCTGAAGAATGGGACTTCATATCACAAGTAGTCAAGAGTACCCGCAATCAAATGGTTTGGCAGAACATGCAGTTCAAAGTGCAAAACAGTTACTTGATAAGTCAAAACAAGATAATAACAATGATTTCCTGAATCTTTTGAACCTCAGAAATGTTCCTCGCGATAAACATTTTGGTTTACCTGCTCAGAGATTTCTGTCATGACAAACCAGATCCACATTACCAATCAATAGTCAATTTTTGGTTCCAAGTGTCAAAAACGACAGGTTAGTGAAAGCCAATCTGTTGAAGAATCACTTAACCCAGAACTCCTACTACGATAAAACTAGCAAACCACTCAGTTCATTACGAGAGGGAGAAGTGGTAAGGATGCAAATCTCCAAAGGTTATGATCGGATTAGTGGCATGGAGCCAAGATCATGCATTGTGGAATCACAAGGAGGAGTTTTTAGGTGGACTAGGAAGCATTTGAGATAGGTAGCCAAACCTATACCACACACTTAGCCTGTGAGAAAGACTCTTTATCTCACAGTGAGTTGTCTGGTGTTCCAATTCCTGAGGAAGTTACAGAGGACATTCCTGTTCCTGTGATGAATCCAGAAGTTTCAGATACAAGTTGTGCAGCACAGACTGCAGCTGTTGCTGAATTTGGTCCACACTGTTATGTTATGAGATATGGTCACATTTGTAAATCCTGTGACAGATACAAAGCAACTTGGACATGAACATTGTATTTTGTTTCTAATGTAGATAGTAATACATGCCTAACTTGAATATTGTTTTTTCAAAGGGCAATCTTTTTAAAAGGGAGGATGTACATCAACATGTGTGTATGTACCTTTAAGAAGCTATCTAAAGGCTTGCAGTAGTGTATAAATACTGAGCATGCGCAAATCTAACTGCCATTTTGTAGTAAGCTGTTGAGATGTAAGCATGTATGTATGTATGTATGTCAGTTAACTAGTTTGTCCTTACTTTTTGATGCTGCTATCCATCCTGATGTGTTTCTATATATTAAAGCATCTAAACAAGCCTCTCACCTGCTTGTCTTATGTTTTAGAGAGGGATGAGTGACAGAAATTAAAAATGTAATAAGGCATGAGGGGATATGCATGGTACAGTACAAGTATTGCCACACACATATTGAGTGGTGATTGGTGAGACATGAGAACAATTATGTATAGTATAGCAGTTATACATCTTCTAGTGTGTTTTACATACATACATACACACATTTCAAGCACGAGCATTAATACCCTTTTAGCCTGCCAATATGCCAAAATCCTTGTTCCCATAATAACTCTCCAGGCTGTTCTTAAATCTAAACTAGTGCTTGCTTTTGTGCAATTTGGTAGTCTATTCTATGCATCAGTTGCTCTGTCAGAGAACCAATTAGAACACTTCTCATTCTATACAATATTATACATAGGTTGTCTGATAATTCTCTACTACTTTTTGATAACCCCAAACATTCCCAGAGGTAGTTGTCTTTAAATGCTCTATATACCAGAATAAGGCCTCCTCTTAGATATCATTCTGAAACACTGTACAAGTTTAGATATTGTAGTCTTTTATAATAACTTATATTTTCACATTCATGGATGACCTTGGTATATTTTCCACTGTACTCTTTGCAGTTTACTCATGCTTGTTTTCTTACAAGTTTTCCACATTATTACTCCATACTCACGTTTGGTGCTAATGTAATTAACAAATAATGATGTCATCGTTTGATTTGCTAGACTTTATAAATCTTTTTATACAACCTATAGGCCTATAAATATCATTAGGAAAAACTCAAATCTGCATCTACCCTTATGCTCAGGCCCTTAAATGAATCTACAGTTTCAGTCACTGTATGCTGTATTAAATATTCACCTATCAGTTTATGTCTCCCAAATATCATATGCTTAGTTTTTGATGTATTCATCAGTATATTATTCTCCTGTGCCCAAATGGTCAATTTAGTTTTTTTTTTTTGCAGACATGCCCTATCTGTAACACATGTTTAAACAATTCCAAGTCATCAGTATGCAGACATTACCACACCTCAGATGAAAAAAGCAGATCTGAAAGATACAATTTAAACAAGTATGGGCCTAGGACAGAGCCCTGTGGGATATCCTGACAGTAACCAAGGATTTCTCCTGTCTAATTGCTGTATAATACTTGCTGTATCTTATTTGTAAGCCACAAAGCTATCATTCTTATCAGGAGTACATCAGTATGTAGCTGTTTAAATTTATTGAGCAGTGTTCTGTGTATGACCCTATCAAATGCTAAAGTTAAATCTATATAAATTACATCATAGCACAGTTTTCATTCATAGCTGTTATAGAACATCATGTTACAGGTGGTAATAGATTTATTTTCAATATCTGCATGCTGATGCATGGTTTTCAGTTCCAACCTTTCCAGTTCTGACAGTAGCGTATCCATTACTACTTTCTCCATTATTTTCCCACAACATGAAAGTAGACGTAAGGGTCTGTATGAATCTGGTTTTGCCCAAGTCCCCTTTCCCTCAAAGACAGGTTTAGTAACCGCATTCCTCCAATCTTGAAGAATCTCCCCATATTTATATGACCTAGTTAGTAATAGATATAATGGTACTGTAAGGTCTTAATGAAGTGCTCTCAGGTCATTATTACTAATTCTGTCTTCTCCCTGTGCTTTGTTTGGATCTAGTTTATGCAGTTGTTATGAATATAATCTAATTTGATTTCAATATCTGAGGTTACCTAGATGGCACAAGGACAATTTATCAGTCCCTTTATGGAGCCAAATGGTTTGTATAAGATTTTATAAATAAAATATAAATGTGTAAAAAGTTTAAGTACCTAGACTCCAATTAATTCCTACACCTGCTTTACACCCACTGCATGAAGTATCCTATATAAATTTTGCAAGCTGAAAACTATTTGTATGGAATGTTCTCATTGCTTGTAAACTATCTTTGATAAGAGTATGTTTACTTATGTATTGTTTTTTCACCAATTGTATGAGCTGCCAATAATATGTACTAAATGTCTTTATTAATATAAATTCTGTATTGCATGTGTAATGTCTTATATATGGAGCTTTTCTCCCTGAGACTCCACTGAAAATGGGCATTTCTAGCCCAGTTGGACCATCCCGATAAACAAATGCAAATAAATAAATAATATCTATGATCTGTTGTGTCTGAGAATAAATTTTAGAATCTACACACAGTTTATCAATTTTTATGCCTTTACTCTTTCCACATCTTATGTATGTATAAAATGTTTTCCTATTTTGCTCATATCTTTATAAAAAAAATTCTGCAATTTTTTTTTGGTCTTGGCTCACAATATGTGCAAAATATTTGTCCAGTTGTTTAATTTACTTTTCAAAGTTGTAATTCCATGTCTTTTCCATTTCTAATATTTTTTGTCTGTCACCTTAATCATGTATATTGTTCTTATAGAAATATATCCTCCTGACTTTGTGTGCTAGATCCTGATGTTAAACTTTATTTATTTATTTATTTGTTTGTTTGTTTGCATTTAAACAACTTTTTTCTTTCAAAACTTTCTACATTCCTTTTGCAGTTTTTCCACTTAATGCATCACTCCAGTTAGTTATACATAGTGACTCTTTTGCTTCCATATAATCTGTTATTAATCTTCTGCACATTGGTTTAGATTTCAGTTTGGCAGAATTATCTAGCAACAAATAAACCTTCATAACCCCATCATCACTGCACATCAAAAGTGGTAAAACTTGACATGAAGTAACAGCAATTTCTTTAGGCACATAAACAATGCCTAGCATGTTCCATTCCCTGGTAGTTTTTTTTTTAAAGACAGTGTAAGAAACTTCTTTGTGTGGAAGATTTTCAATCCATATGTGTGTATGTGTGTATGTATGTATATATATATATATATATATATATATATATATATATATATATAGTTAATCACTATATATTAATCAGATCAGATAATG
>NC_056730.1:839795631-839880631 GCF_019279795.1 Protopterus annectens | reverse complement strand
GAGTGACCTGGAACCTCAGGCTTTGTTCCTACTGAATTGTGCACTGCTACAGTCACCCCTCTTCACAAACAAGATGTGACTACAGACCCTGGGAAATACCACCTCAACTGCCTGACAAGTCTGTTATGCAAAGTTATGGAATGCATCATCATGTGCCTAATAAAAAGGGATATGGGAATCTGCAGACTCATGATCCCACACAGTTTACATTTGTGAAGGGCAGGTCATACCTGCTCATTCAACCTAGTCAACTTCTTGGCGTCAGTCACCTGAGCTGTGGATGAAGGCAAGGTGGCGCATACAGCCTACCTTGATCTGACCAAAGTCTTTGATAACATTCCCCACTCAGGAATCATGCAATAACTCACTAAGCTAGGCATCAACTCCTATATGACTAGGGAGGAACAGAGGCACAAATACAGCGGTAGATTGGACATACTGCTGTCACACATTGAGACATTTGTAGATGTCACTGGGTTTGTTATAATATCCTTTATGGGGAATATGACGTTGGTAATACCAATAGATGTGAGTATTTACCGACTGCATTGCCCAGAGTCCACAACTGATTTACCAAGGACACCACCTGTCTGGGGAACACACAAAACATAACAGGCAGACATGTGGCCAGTCTGTGGGCACCATGCCAGTGGAGAGGTATGTCAGAGACATATCACTGTGAGTTGTGACATCATACACCAAATGCATGTCCACACAAACCCTGTCAATTTATCAATCCACCATGTGTATAACAGCACTGATGACATAGAATCTGTTCACAAATCTGGGGATAGGTTCCCCAAGTTGGTTGGCTGTCTCCACATGTCCTGTCCTGTGAAGTATCGCCACCTACTGTATGTGAAATCTGTAGGCCTCCACCTCTGTAATGTCCTTCACACAGGCAAGGAAAAGGGACAAGGCCCACATTAAGGAATGTCCCATTTGTCGGAACTAGCAGCAGTGTCCAGGCCCACAGCACAATACAATGTGGGCCCCTACATATACATATACATATATATATATATATATATATATACACATATAAATATATATATATATATATATATATATATATATACATATATATATATATATATATATATATATATATATATATGTATGTATATAGCATTCTATAGCTATGTCAAAATCTCAATGGCAACACTCAGATCTGTTCTGAGTTACAGCACAATGGTACTAAATATACAGAACCAACTGAGATTACCAACATCCTGGCAGATAGGTTCAGTGCTAACTTTACCCCTCTCTCATCCCCTAAAGGGCCCATTTCTATACCGGAAAAATGCAAAGTACCTGTAATCATGGCTGCACAGGTAAAGAACACACTTTCCAAAGCCAAGAACACAGAATCCATGGGACATGACAACATCCCAGGCTGTGTTCTACATGAACTACCGAACAAACTGGCACCCCTCCTAAGTACCATGTTCAATCATAGCCTCACCTCAGGCTTTGTTCCCACTGAATGGCACATAGCAACAGTTAACCCACTCCACAAAGGGGGAGCCACCACGGACCTCGGGAACTACCACCCCATTAGCCTGATAAGCCTGGTCTGCAAGGCTATGGAGTGTATCATCATGGAACATATAAACAATGACATTGGTAATCTCCAAACTCTGGACCCTACCCAGTTCGGGTTTATAAAATGCAGATCATGTCTCCTAAACCTGATGGACTTCTTTGAACAGGTCACCAAAGCCATAGATATGGGTAAGGTGGTACACACAGCCTATGTAGAGCTCGCCTAGGCTTTCAACACCATCCTCCACTCTGGAATTATAGACAAACTTACTAAACTAGGTATAAATCCCTATGTCACAAGATGGGTTGCCAACTGTGTCACTGACAGAACCCACACTGTGAAAGTAGCAGACTCTAAATCCAACTTCAGACTAGTGACAAGTGGAGTACCACAGGGTTCAGTCCTAGGTCCTCTCCTGTTTGGTATCTACTTCTCTGAAGTACAGGCTAACACAGAAGGTCTTTGGCTAACAAAGTTCACAGATGACTGCAAACTAGGAGCCATAATCAAAACTCCTAACAATGTGGACATCCTACAAAAGGGCCTCACTGAGGCAGATGCCTGGTGTCAAAGCCATGGCCTCAAGCTCAATGCCAAAAAGTGCATTGTCATCCCTTTTGGTAAAAACTCTGTACCCATGAACTACCACATAGGCGGTAGTCTCCTTAACACCGAAAGTGTGATAAGAGACCTTGGGACACAGGTGGACAGTAGTCTCTCCTTTGATAATCACATCACCACAGTAGTCAGGAAATCCTTCTTCATGGCACACTTCATCACAAAAGGTTTCTCATCCAGGAAAAAAGAGGTCATTGTTCCCCTCTACTCGTCACTCATTAGACCCATTATAGAGTACAACACCCCTTTTGGTATGTACCTCACAAGACATCTACAACAACTGGAAAGGCCACAGAAATACCTCACAAAGAGGATTACTGGCCTCAAACAGATGCCCTATGCAGACCGTCTAAAAAAACTCCAGCTATACTCTGTGGCATATCGCCTACTCAGAGGTGATCTCTGCCTAACAATCTCAATCCCTCTGAGATACACGCTCTAGGGACCTAAACCTTGTCACTACAATAAACAGAACATGCTGGAGGGATAGATTCCTCTCTCAGAGACTTCCCATACTCTGGAACAAGCTACCTATCTATATCAAACAAAGCTTCTCATTAGCACTCTTCAAGAAAAATCTTGATGACTGGATGGGAGATAGGAAATTCACCCCGGGGATCACTTCTGTGGCTCTGCTTGACAGGAGCACAGGAAAATAATTTTCTTGGTTGGCAAAAGCCAGGGTACCATTTGGCTAGGCTTATATAGGCCCTAGGGCCAATAGCCTAGTACCTACCTATGAACCTATATACATACATACAAACAAGCATATATATATATATATATATATATATATATATATATATATATACATATACATATATATGCATACATGTTCCAAAATGCCTATACAAACATATGCTACGGATAGGCCACCCACAACTAGGGCAGCATGCACAGTTGGATACAAAAGCAGCCATGACACTCACATCTGCCCCCCTAGTCGAAATAAATAAGTGAACAGTACACTACTACAAAATCATGATAGGCCATACACAATGGCCAGACATACAACAACCTCTTGGCAAAACAAATAAAATGTCTGAACATAGCAATGAAAAATACAACCAGCCAGTAATTCACACATGTTTATTATACTCTAATGTCTTGGCCAAAGCCTTCAAGGATTAAATCATTACCAGAAATATATGCCTTAATCACAAGAAGCAATTAACAACTAATTACATAATTGAATACACAGCCTCCAATTACAGTCCTCATTTAACCCCCTATGGGATAAAGTATCACAGTTAATATTAAGACATTGAGTCTGTACATAACAATTGTCTATTTATGAATGTTTCATCAAACTGAGGAACAGACTTTTTCAAAAACAGTACCTTGGGACCCAATACTATCCCCATGGTGAGATTTATTCAAATGTATGTCTATAGAACTGTGATATTTCTTATCAGTACTATGTCTCACATGTTCTAACAGCCTAGTTTTAAAACATGTGTTACTGTCCCCCACATAATATATGTCACAAGGGCATCTATGAGCATTCTCTATATACTATCCTCTTGAATTTACAGACTTCAGCATGTTTCCCAGCCTATCCCCACAGCAGGAATTACAGCACTAAATAATGATAGACCAGTATACCTATCAACCTACTACTGTATGACATCTGGACAAAGCCTGGCGTAATTTGTGGACAGAGGTCCAAATACATGGCCATACTTGAAATATTGCTGTTATACACTGAGAAAGTTGTTGGTGTTATAGAGTTTGTTGTAACATATCTTTTCTGAGGGATATAAAGTCAGAAAAACAAATAAATGCTACCATCTACATAATGCAATCACCAGAGTATTCTACTGATTCACCAAGGACAGCACCTGCCTGGGGAACAGCCCATACATAACAGGCTAACCTGTGGTCATTATGTTGATGGCCCTACAGTTGAGAGCAATGCAGAGACAGGACGTTGTCAGACTGAAACCCATTCAGAAGTAGCATGTGCAGACAAACCCTGTTAAACTAGTAGTATTCCAAACATATAACAGCAATGCGCACATTCTGCCGCTAAGTCTTGAACCTTCTCCACCATTTAGTTGGCTTGTTTCCACAAGTCTTGTTGTAAGAGGTAGTAGCTCACACAACCCCAGGATGTCTTCCTCACAAGTAAGGGAAAGGGCCAATACCCACATGGAGTACTCATTTATAGGAGTGTGGTTCCATGACATTGGCTATTGGAAGAACTACACAGCTGCCCTGCATGCAGTTAGCAAGTGGGGAACCCCAATAGGTGCACAGGCCATCACCTGGTCATGAGCATCACCTACAACAGCCATGCTGCCACCTATTCAAACCGGCTCTATCCCTGTAGTGCACAGAGATAGAGACAGAGAAAGAGTGAGAGAAAAAGAAATAACAAATAAAACATAAAGTGGAAAAGAGAAGAAAGAAAAAAGGTAAGTGGAACATGTAAACAAGTAATTGAATCTAGTACTTGGTCTGTAATAATGGGAAATATGATTTGGGAGAATAAATGCCCCAACAAGACTTGCTGTACTAATGTCCTGCTATACAGCTGCTATGGCCATAGCATCTGGCCTTCTCTGCAGTGGGAGATATCACAGACATACCTCTCAACTGTACAGATTTTTCTCAGAATGTCCACATTTTACCATCATATATTTTTGTCTGTTCCTCCTGAAATTTGTACTTTTCTGGCAAATAGCTGAGGACTGAAGTCATCAAGTAATGACAAACATTTGAGTTTAAGACTCCACATCCTTAAGAATATTCACTGTAATGCAAAATGTATCATTCTATGAATTTCCTATGTTTTTAACAGGAATATTTAAAGTCTGTCCCTATTTATCCCCCCATCATTTTAGGTTTTGTCCAGATGTGATGCTCTGAGAGTTTGCGAGCTGGGAACACAGCTCATGAGCTTGACTCACCTGGGAAAGGGCAGCTCATATATGACAACCACAGGGGCGTCTATCAAACAGTTGTGACTGTGCCATTGCTAGGCCAGTTAATGGGATGTTTTCCATATCCATGTTATCTGTGATTATGAGTATGACACATGTATGCCTTGTAAAGCTAAGAGACCTATAATGGGAATGGCATAGTAAAGTACTGTTGCAGACATGTGTGTTGAACTGCATGTGATATATTGAATTAATAACATTCAACTGTACAGTTTTCTGCTGGACAGTAAGCACATTTGTGACTGATATCTGTAGTCACATACACATATACTTGTGTTATGTCAGCCAAACCATTTGCAGGTATGTGAGCAATGACATTGTAACATAATAGTCTACTTATGACTGTTGGACATATTCCAGGTTATCACAGGGATGTCAAACCCTACTGTGCAATCAATGTACTAATGTATGGTGCAGCTATATTAATACAGTATCAATACTGATGTCCCTTTTGACATCCATTTATGTGTGCCATTGTCCAAATGTACTGCTGTAACAGGTTGAGAAGTATGACTGAGCATCAAGACTGTAAATACAGTGTGCCATACTAACATACAACAGAAATGTATACCAGGTAACCCCTGAGCATATGTATGTATGCATATGTTCAGCTGGAAGGCACAAAACTAATCACATGAGTTTCGATCATTCAAGTACATAGGTTGTGCATGTTGTATAATATCAGCGTCAGTGCATACAACAGACATAAATGTGTACAGCTATTGGCTGTTGCATTGCCCTGAGACTGATATGGGTACTACAGTAAGCATGATTATCAGGTATTAATCAGAGAAGTGTCCAACCGTGTTATGACCCTCTGTCCATACCTACCACTACCAGCTATATCAACACCTATATACAGTAGATATCGCAAGTGTACACACCCCTGTTGGAATGACAGGTATTTGTGCTGCATGACAAACAGCCCACAGAAGATCATTTCATAATGTTTCTCAGCTTGAATGTGACCCATAACCTGTACAATTCCATTGAAATACAATCAAAGGTGTTTCTAGGAAGGTGAGCAACTATTGGCAAGTGAAGATGTGCCATAATGTTACAGTCCAGACCAAGACGGATGAATGCTGTAACCATTTCAAGAGGTGCATACACAACATATCAGTCTAAGGGTGTGCACACTCATTCAACTGGCTTAATGTACTGAGTATTATTTCCATATGTTTTTCACAAACCAGATTGTTGTTTTCAATTGAATTGTGCAGGCTATAGGTCACACTACAGGTGGGAATTGTTATAAAATGAGTTATTGTGGTGTCATGTTCCAATTGCACAAATACCAGGCAGTCTCTCAGGGGTGTGTACCCTTTATATCCACTGTAGATATATGGACACAGCAGTACCTGACCTGTATATCCAGCCTACACCAAAGTAAAGCAATCCTCTTTGGTGGACAGCAGCAATACACAGATCACATAACAGGTTGCTACATTGGCTGTACAGGGACACATAGGTGCAGGCAACGACTTGGAAGCAAGTCCATCTATATCTGAGCAAGCAAGTAAGTTCACAGGTGACTTCCTGTAAAGTTGACTATCACTACAAATCAGACATATCCACACCACCAAGGACAATTTCAACTGTGTCTCCACATATGTTGTAAGTCTCAGAGGAAACAACACAATTCACCCTGGGGGTAAAGAACACCTCATACACACATGCCATGGATATAGGCAACCTGCATCACACAGGATAGGTGGAAACTTCACCACCCTGTCCACCCCAGTTGTACAAGGGGATATGCACATCAACCACACTCCTCCCCTCAGCAATGGTGACCATGTACATATTGCCTACTGATGGCAACAACAGCATATCTCCATGGGGCATAATAACATCACTGCCTGCCTCCTACATGAACTCATGCATGTGCTCACAGTTCCATCACACACCACAATCAAACACAGACCTGCCACCATCTACACACCATCCACACGGAAGATGCTCACTGTTAACCCTCTACACAGAAATGAATGGAGAATAGAGGATTATGCAATCAAGTGTCCAACATTGGGGGGGAATAAGATAGCTTAGGGACAGGTGTGTAATGCAAGCTGCTATAGCCATGATAGCTTGGAAGGATTTGGTGTAGTGTGGATTATTTGCAAGTAATAACCACTGTTGATGTGCATTTTGACAACCATATGAGGTTCTTTGACCTTTTTCCTGTTTATGTCTTCCAGGTAACATGCAGAGTGCTGGCCTACCAGCATTCTCTGTTGGGGAAACTGATGTCATCACCCAATATGTGACTGGATATTATGCCCTGTTATTTGGACAGAGAGCAGAGGATGTGTGCGAGAGGACCGCCCTGTGGAACAGTGTGGTCCACAGGGCAAATGATTCCGGCCTGCACAGCAGAACATATGAGCACTTGAAGCATCGGGCCACAGACCTCATCTGCCATGCCCATCAATGGGCTGCTGCTGTAGTGAGGGATTGGCTAGCTACAAGTGGGGGGCCAGGCATCCAGCCCCTACTGACACCCACCAAGGAGCTCCTCACTAAACTTGGGGCACACGCCCAACACACAAGCCATGACACTGAGGGAAGCATTGTGGAGGTGGGTTGCACACACACACACACACACACACACACACACACACACACACACACACACACACACACACTGGATGAGGAGCGTGCAGGTAAGGCCCCAGTGGGGATTAGTACACTAATGTGTCAGAAATACATGTATCTGTATTGTATCTACATGAATGTGTCAGGTCTGATTGCAGTTGTGGATGGGGTTTTCTAATGTGCAGAGATGCACATCTATGGTGAGGACAGGACATTGTGTATTATTGCGGTTAGTACTGTAGATGTGCAGACATGCTGCATCCATCCTGTACCAAGGCCACATGTGAGTCTGCTGACAATAACTCCCTCTCACAACTACCTAGGACCCTCTGGTCTGCATATGGGACAGCAGCCCGAAGCTGGTGAGTATAACATTGTTCTGTTGTTGCCTGGCAATATCCCAGGCATGTGAAGCAAATGCAATTTACCATGCACACAACCATCAGTAATAACTATATTGCTTTATGTAATAGCTATTTTGCTTGTTGTGCATGTTTACTTGTGTTGGGGTTAACTGTATTGCATCACAGTGGTCACCACTAGGGCCTATCTGATGTGAATTCAACATTCCTGTAGGATACCTAAAAACTTGTCAGTGCCAAGACGTCTGGACAGAGGCCAGCAAAATGGGCTGGACAAATGGCCTAAGGTAGGGTCATGCGTGACACATTAGTGGTATCCCTCTTAAGATGCAAGGAGTTCCTGTTGCATACTAATTAGGACCACAATATGACAGTCCACACCTCTTCCAGCCTTTAATGTGACCCATAACAGGAACGGTTCATTTGTAAAACCAAGAATCTGGATTCATGTATTGAACCTACAAGGCTAGCCACCTGAGAGGATGGCAGATGGCGTATCAGCATGATGTTTCAGTCAGGTATGATACCTCATGCTGCCATATGTGTCAGTACACTCACTGTGGCCTATTTGGCTATAATATCACATACATGGGCATTGTTAAAGCACACAGACCACTTCTGACCACGTATAGGTTGCAAACATATGGATATTTCAGACACATCTGTACAGAGGACTGTACAATGGTTTAACCTGTTGCATGTGAGGCAGATGCTGTTACCACACTATATAAAGTAATGGCAGCGGGAGGTGGTCACCAGCTGTGTATGGTATACGCCACACAAGATATGATCCTCACACACACATACAAAAAGTTGCCACCATTAGAATTAGAACTTCTGCCTATCTAGGTATTCCTACTATAGTGCTACACAGTTATCAGACACACCACAGAGCTTATATATTTCCACCTCTTCCAAAGGTACTTCTAAGGTGGATGACATCAGCAGGACTACTAAATTGGAGTGAAAGGAAGTGTAAAGGATAGTACACAGGTAAAAAATGGTATAAGCCAGACAGTACATGATTCTCACACACGCGCGCACACACACACACACACACACACACACACACACACACACACACACACACACTCTCTGCCAGTATTGGGATTAGAACTCCTGCCTATCTAGGTATGTCTACTATAGTGTTACACAGTTACTGCACATGCTACAGAGCTTATTGAACTTTCACATGGCCAAAGCTGCTAATAATTGCACAGCTGTGGTAAAGGCTTAAAGGTGCCAGACAGTCTGCTTTCTCCTCCACCCGTATATCATGCTAGTTCTTCCTGTCTTGCACTTCAACTAGCATTATGGCTTGGCACTTTACCAGGTTATTGTATCAAGAAGTGTGGCACACCTGCGAGCCATCAGCAGTAATTGTTCATCACAGATGTAGCCCCAGTACTTACTAGTTATGTCCACCCCTCCTGGCATGTTTGAAGGGCCATTATCTGTGCTTTCACCCATTAACCTGGAGCACTTGTTCATTCTGAGGCACTGCTGCAACTGCCTCATGTACACAGACAACCCTCCCCTCTAAACTCCAAACACTCAGACCTGTGACGGTTACCCATATATCACCCAATGTGGACATATGCACTCTCCAGCAAAGACTGGACTAGCAGGTCAATATAATAAGATCATCACCTGCACCACACCATGTGGAACATGTAGATTACCATGTCACTCACTTTGACAGCCATGATATACAGTGAAAAGACACACACCCACCTTTCCAGAGGCACTCAATGGACATTTACCCAAACAACACAGACCAGCAAGACAGAAACCCACTCAGACACCGTGACATAGCATATGCCAAGGGACACATATTTCACCTACACAGTGTGCCCCTCAACCTAATCTCCTAAGGCTAACCACCTTGCACAATACAGTGATCATGATGCACACACATTTCCCACTCAATAGGTTGAATATGGAGCAGGTAACAGCCAAATATTTATCACATGCCAGCATCCAACACATGACACAGCCAGTCGTGGCAGTCCACAACAACTATGAGTGTCACTCTGTATCCATGTAGGTGTAAATGACTTGGGACACACCTCCCTGGACTATATGACAAGAGACATGGTTGAATTCTCTGATTATGTGGTCCAGGCAAGTGTGACAGTAGTCCTGGGCAGTATACTGCTGTCAGCCAGAATGATGCTGAGGTACTATCAACAGATGATTGACTGCAACATTGGCTTATGTGTTATATGTCATTCTCAGGAGATCCAGTACCTCTCTGCTTGGGATGACATAATTGACAGAACCCAGTGACTTGCCACAGATGTCCTACATCTATCATTGCTGGGTTTCCAGGTACTGGCTAAGTGTCCTGTCACCCCATGATGCCTTATTAGACAGCATTCCTAATGTTATTACCACCATAACAGCTACACATGTATGCAATATGAGGGTCTTGCTGCTCAACAGTAGACATCTAACTGTCAGGATGCAGTCACTCATAGCAGTCGTTGGAGTGGAGGACACATGTCTGCTGTAATGGAGAGGTGGTATACAGCAGAAGACAGCAGACCTGCAGTATCAGGCTATAACACATTCCACAGCTGTCAGCCCCCAAACATGGACCATACCACACCTCCACAGGTGGTGTTGTCTCCATATTCATTATGGCTAGGAACATCTCCAGACTAGTATCCCAGCATAATGCAATAATGCATTGGAGAAACTTCCGGTACAACTGCCTTGGGGTAATAGTGCAATCCAGACCATAGCCTGCTATGGGTCCACATCTATGTCCCTAGACTGTCAATGCACATTCTTCAACACCCTGCCATCTATGATGGTCCAATGCAACACTGACATAGTATGAGTCTTCAAATACCCCTCCATCACCTGGGGAAAGTAGCCAAGTGCCAGTACAGTGCCCCAACACTTCATCATTTCCAGTGCCCTGGACCAGCTCATACTGATCCCCAGTAGAGGATGCAACAATCTTGACCTGTGTTGACCACTTAAATATGGGACTGTTGCTCACCACAGATATCAATCCCTGCATGGTGAGATTCACACAGGCTGTAATCAGCATGGAACTCAACATGTCAGCCACCCCCCATAAAGGTAACCACTTTGCAAAACCTCTCCAAAGCTGACTTTGCAGCCATGAAAACAGGGGTGGATGTCTTCACTGCACCCATAGCAATGGGAAATAGCTGCATGACTGTGGAATCATACACATAGGCATTGTACAAACAGGTACATGAATGCATGATACTAGCCAGAGCCAACAGAACCCAGATACTGTCCTCCAAACACTGGAAGACAATGTGATGGTCCCCTGACATTACTAAAGTGTACATCAGAAGGAGGATACTGTTGCAGAGAAAGGCTGTGTCCCATGACTGTTGAACTCCCTTATTAGCCTCAAACAAAACTTTGGATCCCTCATGGAATTCCCTACAGGCATCTATGATAGCAGACATGCAGCAGACACTAACGACAGTCGCAACAGCCTTTGATAGTTACATCAACAACCTCCACAGCATTAAATACAAGTGCTGATAGTTACTGCACAATGCTAATACCAATCTTGAGACAACAGATATTGGCCACAGTCTTGGCAACACATTTTGTGCCAGCTTTACCACTCTTTCAACCCCCAAGCGAAGTGCTGAGTGAATGTGTTTTCACATGCTATATCCCATTTCCATTTTAGGCATCTGTGTGTCACCAGGATGTGGCCCTGCAGCAAGACCATGGCATATGGCAGTGTCGTAACACATCCACCATGTCATAGGCAGGGTACAGTATGTGCACGGAAATCCCCAGTCAGTAACACGGTGATTGCATATGCCTTGCAGATTATAGGGCTGAGGGTTGTACAGAGGTATACATTGATTTACATCTGTTTTAGAATGGAGGATGGTACATGTTGTGGTTTGGACACACCTCTGACCTCTGATTGCTAATAACCACTGCCACAGCCACAAGGGATATTCATCAACCAAACAAATTGAGATTACTATTCACACACACACACAGACACACACACACACACACACACACACACACACACACACACACACACACACACAGACACACACACACACACACACATTTGCCAGTATGGAGATCCATAGGTTCATTGCTTCATAGGTGTGTAGTAGGTGAATTGTCCTGAAGGCTCTACAAGGGTAGCCAAAGGGAATACCCTGGCATCAGGCCACATGAAAATACTCCCCAGTGTGGCTTAAGTGTATAGTCACTGGAGTGGTCCCCAGGGGTGGATATTGTATTCCCAATCCACTCATCCAGATTTCTATTGTGGGTGGCCAGTGATGTGCACTGCTTCACATGTATGCGATTTATATTCCATAACATGGACAGTGTCTGGGTTGTGCACATTTCCCACATGCATGTTCTTTGAAGTGTGGAAGTGTGCTTGATGTATTTGGGGCATGTTGTGTGGACAGATTGGTATCTTCAGAAGTAGCATTCCTGACCTTGTTTGGTGAGACCTGGCTATGTAACTGAGGTAGTGATTGCACCTACATAGACAGTATGATGTGGGGATTCATTGGAGATGTTATTCATGTTTCACTGTTACAGTCATTACATTTGGGTAATCTGCTGGCAGGTTGCCCTCAGTCGGCCTGATTAACAAATTCTTGGGTCCTGCATCGGTTGCTGTCCCTTCTTCCATGAATTCAGGTTGTCAGGTGTATAAAACATGCAGCCGATGCCATTACATCAGTCTTTCTTGCCGTACAGTGTCCGAAGCAGAAGCAGTTCACAAGTGCCGATCGTCCGACTCCTGAAATTTTTGTTTTTGAGTTTCAGGACCGAAGTCTTCAACTTAAAGCTGAGTACCCCGTTGAGGAAGCTTTTTCTTGCTCCTTTCCGATGTCAGTAAAAGTTAATAATTGCACTACTTGTGGGAAGCAAATACCTCATAAAGATTTTCATTTGTACTGTATTCCTTGCCTAGGCCCTGACCACGACATACCTTGCTGTCGGTTTTGTGCTTTATTTAATCAGCGCACTATCCGTCGTAGGTGCATTTTTGCCTCTAAATATTTCGGTTCTCTGTTTAATTATCCAGAAATGACATTGGTTAGCCAGCTGACTACCGGAATTCCAAAAAAATGTAAAGAAAAAGACGGAGACAGGCCATCAAGGTCCAAAACTGCCAACGATGCTTCTCCTAAGCCAGTCGCCAGTTTGCCGGTATTCAGTGAGGCCCTTTCATAGCCCCTGATACCCGCTACTTCTGACTCACAGGCCTCTACTGAGACCCATTCAGAGTCCAGTATGCCACAAGATACTTCACCTATGGAACCCATGGATGTCTCTACCTTGGATGGGTCCGGAGCCACTGTGCAGGCACCGGCTACTGAGGGTGTCTTCAGGCCTACAGACTTGCATATTTAGCCAACTCTACCTTCTATACTAAAGCCTAAATCTCATTCTATGTCTAAAAAACCGATGCCCAGGCCACATGGTCAGGTCCCTATGCCTAAAAAACAAATTATCAAAATGGCTGAAGATCTTATTACTCTAATCAGGGGTAGTCAACCCCCCCCCCTTTCTAAGAAGTCTAGGCCTGAGTTTGACTATGAATCTTCTGATCAGGACTCTGTTTCTTCTAGTTCTTACAATGACCTGGATTTGTCCATGCCTACTTATGAGGATTCTGATGCAGAGGATCCCATTCCCTCTGCCCCCCCCCCCTCCCCGAGGATTTTTCTTTTGGGGAAACTTTACATACCTTAATGGAGCATTTTCACTGGGAGAGTCAAAAAATTTCTGAATCTAAAAAGAGGCTTAGGGATTTCCTTCTTCTACCTCAGCATAGGCCTTTGGCTATACCTCCTGTACTAGACATTGTTGATGATGTGTTTTCGGAATCCAGTATGGCCCCTGATTCCCAGCCACAGGCTTCTAATAAACCTGAAAGATACTGCAGGGTTCCTGAATCCCATAAGTTCCTTTTCAAAAATCCTGTTGGGGATCCAGAAACCATTTCTCAGGGGCCCAAGGGCATTAAAGCTTCTACAGCTAAAAATCCTACCACTTCTGATAGAGACTCCAGGGCGCTGGATAGATGGGGTAAAAAGGTTTATACTTCTGAAACCTTGGTGATCAGGGCTTTAAACTGCCAACTTCATAAGTTAAAATATCAACAGCATATTATGGGACTGCTTAAACAGAAAATGATGTTGATTTCTGACTGTGTGGAAAATAAAGATTTACAGGATTTATTGCATGCTGCTGAACAAGTTTGAAAACATACATTGCAATGTGGTTTTGATTCTTTAGAGGCCTCTTGCAGGGCTGCTGTTACTGGGTCTGTGCTTAAAAGGCATGCTTGGCTTAAAGAGCAATATCTGCATGATCATGTTAAAGCAAAATTGTTGGATGCTCCTTTAAATCAAGACTGCCTATTTGGCAATAAGGCTGAAGAAGTTCTAAAAAAGATGGAATATAAAGCTAAATCTATGCAAACTGTAAAATATTTCTTACAAGTGCAACCTCCAAGATTTAGTAGGCACTGGCCTACTAATAATTGGTTCTTTCCAGCTCCTTCCAGATCCACTGAAGCCAAACCCAGACACACCAAAATCACCGGGTTACAGTCCCAAGGGACTCTCAGAACTAAGCAATGGGGGGCCCTCCACTTCCAAAACATGAAATAACAAGACACCCCCTTTGGTAAAAAGTCTCAGTGACTTTCCTTTAACATTACCAAACACTTATCTTTTAGCCGCCCCTTTGGGGGGAAAGATTGCTCTTCATGCAAAAAACTGGGAACACATAACCCAGGACAAATGGGTTTTAAATATAGTGTCCCAGGGATACAGATTTAATTTCCACATGTTGCCAGCACCAAAAGGGGGGCCAGATCTGCCCCCAAATCAGTGGGCAGAGGCTCAGAAACAAGTACTTTCCCTCTTAACATGGGGGCTATTCAACCGGTACCAGAAGAGGAAAAGGGACAAGGTGTCTATTCCAGGCTTTTCCTGGTACCCAGAAAAAGACCAATCATAGGTTCATAGGTTCATAGGTTGGTACTAGGCTATCAGCCCTAGGGCCTATACAAGCCTAGCCATAACAATTCCCTGGCTATTTCTTCCCACATTATTTACTTTCCTGGACCCGTGTCTAGCAGGGCGACTGACGTGATCCCTGGGGTGAATTTCCTTTCTCCCATCCAATCGTCAAGGTTCCTCTTGAAGAGGTCCAAAGAGGCACTCTGCTTTACATGTATGGGCAATCTATTCCAGAGTCTGGGGAGTCTCTGGGTCAGGAACCTATCTCTCCAGCATGTTTTGTTTATTGTGATGACAAGGTTTAGATACCTGGAGCGTGTAGCTCTGAGGGATTGGGATTTCTTTAAGTGTAGCATGTCCAACAGCTCTGGGTTTGACATGGCCTTGTATGTTAAGCAGAGATCGCCTCTGAGTAGATGATATGCGACAGAGTATAGCTGGAGTTTTTTAAGGCGGTCAGTGTAGGGCATCTGTTTTAGGCCTGTGATTCTTTTAGTGAGGTATTTCTGAGGCCTTTCCAGTTGTTGCAGATGTCTTGAGAGGTACATACCAAATGGGGCGTTGTATTCTATAATGGGTCTAATGAGGGATGAGTACAGTGGGACAATGACCTCCTTTTTTCTGGATGAAAAGCCCTTAGTGATGAGGTGTGCCACATAGAAGGATTTCCTGACTGTTGTGGCGATGTGTTTATCGAAGGTGAGACCACTGTCCACCTGTGTCCCTAAGTCTCTTATCACACTTTCTGTGTTTAGTGTACTGCCACCTATATGGTAATTCATGGATACATGTTTTTTTCCCAAAGGGGATAACAATACATTTCTTGGCATTGAGCTTGAACCCATGGCTCTGGCACCAAGCATCTGTATCTGTAAGGCCCTTTTGTAGAGTATCCACATCATTTGGGGATTCAATAATGGCTCTCAGTTTGCAGTCATCTGCAAACTTTGTTAGCCAGAGTCCCCTAGTGTTGACCTGTACTTCAGAGGAGTAGATGCCAAACAAGAGCGGCCCCAGGACTGAACCCTGAGGTACTCCACTTGTCACTTGTCTGGAGCTGGATTTGAAGTCGGCTACTTTTACAGTGTGGGTTCTATCAGTAAGCCATTTAGCAACCCATTGGGTGACATAGGGATTAATGCCCAACTTAGTAAGTTTATCTATGATTCCAGAGTGGGGGATGGTGTCAAAGGCCTTGGCAAGGTCTAGATAAGCTGTGTGGACCACCTTACCCTTGTCCATGGCTCTGGAGACTGATTCAAAGAAGTCAATCAGGTTCAGGAGACAAAATCGGCCCTTCACAAACCCAAACTGGGTGGGTTCTAGTGTTTGAAGGTTGCCAATGTCTTTGTTTATAAGTTCCATGATAATATGCTCCATGGCCTTGCAGATAAGGCTTGTCAGACTGATGGGACGGTAGTTTCCGGGATCCAAGGTGGATCCCCCCTTGTGGATTGGGATAACTGTAGCTCTGCGCCACTCAGTGGGCACGAAACCTGAGGTGAGGCTATGATTAAACATGACACTTAGGTGAGGTGCCAGTTCATATTGTAGTTCATGTAGTACACAGCCTGGGATGTCATCTGGTCCCATGGATGCTGTATTCTTGGCTTTAGAGAGTGCGTTTTGTACCTGTGTGGCCATTATTACTGGAATTTGGCAATCTTCCGGTATTGAGATGGGCCATTTAGGGGTGAGAGGGGTGAAGTTGGCACTGAATCGATCTGCCAGGATATTGGCAATATCCTTCGGATCAGTATATTTAATGCCATTCTGTTTTAGCTCAGAGCAGATCTGAGCATTGCCATTTAGATTCTTGACATAGTTATAGAATGCTTTGTGGTTGTCTTTGGAATCTTTGGCAATTTTATTTTCGTAATTAGCTTTGGAGGATTTTATGAGGCATCTCAGTTTCTTACTGAGGCTAGTAAGGGAGTTTTTTGCATCCTGGGATTTTCCTCTTTTCTACAAAAGTTTCTTCCTTTTGTTGTAAAGTTTGTTTATGGCAGGGGACCACCAGATTGGCTTCCTTTTTTTGGATGAGAGCATTTTGGTTCTATTTGGGATGGCACGATTCATGCATGAGTGGATGTGCTCGTACAGTGCCTTAGTGTAGGATTCCGCAGTTGAACTTTCAGTTCCCGTCTGCATGGGTGTCATGAAGTTTGTCACTTCTGATTTGAGTAGCATGAAGTTGGCTTTGGAGAAGTTTTTTATGGTGGTTTCTTTACTGGGGGGTGGGGGTGGGATGTGGATGTTAAGGGTGATTAGCTTATGGTCAGACCTGACTAACGAGGGGGTGACCATAGGAGCATTGATTTCCCATGTTGGTAATGACCAGGTCTAGGATATTGGAGCCCCTGGTGGGACTATGGATTAGTTGATCCAGGGCGTTGGAATTTATGAATTCAAATAACCGTTGCGCAAAGGTGTTGGGACATGAGTAATTTTCCCAGTTAATGGCAGGGTAGTTAAAATCACCCAGTATTAGGGTGTTTGGTTCTATCTTAATATTTTCCAGTATGTTTAGAAAGGTGTAGTGAGAATCTTGGGGTATGGTGGGGGATCTGTAGCAAGCTACAATTTGGATTGCAGTCTTACCTAGTGTTAGTTGCACTTGGAACATTTCAGACACTTTGTGTTGGCCAACTAGCCTGGTGGTGTGAATATCCTTGGTGAATATGGACACTCCTCCACCTTTAGTGTTTCGGTCCTGGTTTGGTGGCCGAAAAGTGTGGTAAGAGTTGTAGCCTGGTATTGCCAGGGTGCTCTCTGGAGCCTTGAACCAGGTCTCAGTTACTGCACAGATATCGATGTTCTCCATTTTTAGGAGTGCCTCGAGAGAGTGCATTTTGAGGTTTAGACTTCTAGCATTGAGTAGCATTACCTTCAGATTTTGCATGCTTGTACCTGTTACGGTGGTGGTTTTGTCCTTTGAAGTTTGCCTAAAAAAGGCACTATAGGGGTGGCAAGAGCCTTAGCCAGTAACCTGAATCCCATGGGCAACAGGTGCAGACCATCTCTGGCAAAGCATCGTGGTCTGTCAATCATGTCATCCCAGGCAGACAGATACTGGATCCCCTTTGAATGACACCATAAGCTTAGCCAATTGTTGAAGTCAATCATTTTATCCTTATATTGTGGTATCATTCTGGGTGAAGGCAGGATGCTACTCAGGGCTAGGGTCATACCTGCCTGGGCCACATGACCCGAGAGCTCTTCCATGTCTCTTTTCATGTAGTCCAGGGAGGTACGTCTCAAGTCATTCACTCCAACATGGACAATGACAGAGTCATATTTGTACTTGTTGTGGAGTGACTTGAGTGCATGCGTTATGTGGCGGATCATGGCACCCGACAGGCAGCTGACTGTAATTTTCTCCTTATTCAACCTGGTGAGAGGGACATCAGTGTGCCAGACTATAGAGTCACCTATGACTAAAGTCATCCAATTCTGGACCTGTCTACTCTAAACACCTTTCTGGACATTCCAAAATTCAAGATGCTGACTCTTCACTAGTTACTTCCTATGCTAGGCAAAGATGTCTGGTTGGCAACTCTAGATTTAAAACAAGCTTACCTGCATATCCCAATCAGGGAATCTTGCAGAAGACACCTATGCTTCAAATCAGGCTACTTGCATTATCATATCTCTGCACTGCCCTTTGGCCTGTCTACTGCACCCAGGGTATTCACAAAGTGCCTGGCTCCAGTAATTGCATTTTGCAGGCAAAGAAATATTCAGATATATCCATACCTGGACGATTGTCTAATTCAGGCAGAAAACCAGGCCATACTTATAAATCATCTGGCGTTTGTAAAAAGGGTTCTAACTTGTCTAGGGTACACCATAAACAAAAAGAAATCACAACTGGTACCCTCTCAACAGATTAAATTCCTGGGTGCAAGATTGAATACAACTGCCCAGATGGCTTTCCTCACGCCAGAAAAGCAAATTCATTTGGTAACTTACTTCAAACAAGTGGCCACAAAAACCCTGCTATCTGCAAGACAAATTCTGCAAGCCTTGGGGTTCATGGCCTCCTGCATTCTTCTAATTCCATATGCAAGACTGCATATGAGGAAACTTCAGTGGTACTTAAAAAGTCTATGGAGTCAATATTGTCACAGCCTGGAAACAATGATTCCTATAATACCTTGCCTATGCCTAGAGTTCCTATGTTGGGTAGAGGCCTGCCACCAAAACAAGGGACTGCCATTCACACTACCCCTCGCCACCCAAACCCTAACTACAGACACATCAGACTATGCATGGGGGGGCTCACCTGGCAGGGAAGTGCATTCAGGGCAAATGGAGCCCAAATCAAATGCACCTATATATCAATCAAAAAGAAATGTTAGCTGTACAGAATGCTCTGACAGCCTTCAAGGACTACATTCATCCAGGACAATTATTGGTAAAGATGGACAACACCACAGTTATGTGATACATAAACAAGCAGAGGGGTACACATTCCTACCCCCTCTGCAGATTAGCCATGGCATTGTGGAACACGGCCTTGAGCTACCAAGTGCAACTCCAAGCTCAATTCCTGCCAGGAAAACTGAATACACTGGCAGACGGACTAAGCAGAAATCTCATGGACCCACACGAATGGAAACTGGAACCACGGATTTCCAACATGTTGACAAGCAAATGGGGGTGCCCAGACATAGATCTATTTGCCTCCCTCCAGAACTACCAGTTGGATAGATTTTGCACAAGAACTCCTCTCAAAAAAGCCTGGAAAGTGGATGCTCCTTCAGCTGGAAAAAAACTATAAATGTACGCCTTTCCCCTCTGCCTCTGCTCTCCAAAATTCTGCTAAAAGTCAAACAGGACAAACCAAAAATGATTTTGATTGCTCCAGACTGGCACCCACTCCTGCGCAGTGTGTCACAAATTTCTCCATGGCACCTGCCTCAGACACCTTCCTTACTGTCTCAGCAGGAGAACCAAATTCTGCACCCTCATCTCCCAACATTGAACCTTGCAGCTTGGCTAATCACTTAAATTCATCCTTAGCATCCCTCAGCAAACCTGTGATGGATGTCATCTTGGAGGCGAAAAGACCTAGTACTAGAAAATCGTATGCTGACAAATGGAAAAGATTCTGCGCCTGGAATCAATCTCAAGGGATGAGCACAGCAGCACCCAATTTACCTCAGATTTTGCAATACTTAACTGAGATGCTTCACAAGGGCCTGTCTTTTTCCTCCATTAAAATCCATGCCTCACCCATTTCAGCTCATTAAAACACAGAACCTCCCCTCCCCTCTTCTCTCACCCTCTGCTCAAGCAATACCTCAGAGGGACCAAAAACTTGAGACCACCCAGGAGAGCTCCAACCCCTGATTGGGATCTTAACTTTGTAGTGAAGAAACTCACTCTACCTCCTTTCAAGTCAGTTGCTACTACAGACTTAAAATGTCTTTCTTGGAAAACAGCCTTCTTTTTAGCAATCACTTCAGCTAGAAGGATATCTGAATTACAGGCCCTTATGGCAGTGGAGCCTTTCATCATCTTTCATGCGGACAGGGTGTCACTCAGGACCAATCCATCCTTCATGCCCGAGGTGGTATCCAGTGTGGCTCTTAATCAGTCCATTCATTTGCCAACTTTCTTTCCCAATCCACAGAACAAAGGGGAATGGATTCTGCATTCATTGGATGTGCACAGACAACTTAGATTCTACTTGGACAGGACTAAACCTCAAAGAAAATCTGAACAGCTGCTGGTAGCATTTGCTGCAGGAGCAGAGGGGAAGGCCATTTCAAAACAAACTATTTCTAAATGGATAAGCCATTGCATTCATTTCTGCTATAAGCACCATGGAAAACCTATCCCCCAGGGGATCAGATCTCATTCCATCAGGGCTGCATCTACTTCTGCAGCCTTTCTCAGAGGAGTTCCTACCAGGGATATTCTAGAGGCTGCTACCTGGAGTTCAGTGCATACTTTCACCAAGCGAAATGGTTTGTTTTGAAATGGCCTTCCCCAACGTCTCTCACTTGCTGAACTGGGCTGGCTTGTACTCCCTCACCTCCTTCAGTGGTATCAACTCTCACTTGCCCACAAACTAGTAAACCATCCACTAAATGTCCCATCCCTCCAGAATCTACTCCAACCCTATCGCACCACCAGACCACTAAGATCCAGCAACAAAAATCACTTGCAGATCACTAAAGCCAATAACTCTGCTGGTGAAGCACTATTCTCTTGCGTCATAGCCAAATTATGGAACTCACTCCCACCCAGAATTACCTCCGTACCATCATGCACCAACTTCAAAACTTTATTAAATGCGCACCTAAAAACATGCTGGCTGTGCCCTTGCAACTCCCACTTTAATATCATCCACCCCAACCAACTACTACCTTTCTTTACACTCCACTAACTACCTTGATTATAGCAAGCTCAGATGCTCATAAGCCTAGTACTTATTATACAGCAGGAACTTCTCATTGTTACATTTGTTAATGCCTGTAATGTACTTCACAGATAAAGATTCTAGTTGTCTACTGATGTACTATGTTCTTCATCTGTAAATATGTTGTAAGTAATTTCTATGTTAAATTGTTAATCGCCATGTAATCCAAAATATATTGTAAGTAATTTCTGTGTTAAATTGTTAATCGCTATGTAATCCAATGTAACTACTGTCTGTTTATTTTACTGTGGAGCTTTTCTCCCCGGGCCTCCGCTGAAAATGGACCCACGTCCAGTCGGACACTCCCGGTCAACAAATTTAAATAAATAAATAAAATAAATAAAAAATTATCATTTATCAATTTTCTCTAAATCCAGAGCTGGCTTTGCCACTGCTGTCTTGCAGAGCCTTATAGCTGGTCCTACTGCTGTATAAATCCATCCTCCCAACCATAGCTTTGGGAATCTACCCAAATGTAATGACTGCAACAGTGAAACATGAAGAACATAGTACAGTTTTGTACACTTACCATAAATGTAGGTGTTTGAGTGTATTCACTGTTGCAGTCCTGGTTACCCTCCCTCCAGCCCCCTGTTTTTTCTCTTAATATATCTCTACTTTCTTTTACTATGCTTAAAAGCCTTTTTGGTGTATTTGGTTTTGGTTTTAGGTACATTTTTGTGTTTTTAATTTTATTTGCTCCCCATTTGGGGGGCACCTGATATCTGGGGCAAGAAAAACTGATGTAATGGCATTGGCTGCATGTTTTATACCCCTGACGACTTGACGTCATGGAAGAAGGGACAGCAACCAACGCAGGACCCAAGACTTTGTTAATCAAGCTGACTGAGGGGAACCAGCCAGCAGATTACCCAAATATAATGACTGCAATAGTGAATACACTCGAACATGTACATTTATGGTAAGTGTACACAAGTGTACTTTATTGGCATCTGTCCATACAGGGCATGTGTATAAGGCATGGTATTCCCTTTGTATGGTACATTTGCAGACTCTACAGTTGTTGCAGGTGTCCATTGGGGAACATGGCAAAAGGGCCACTGTAAACACTGATTGGGCTACTGAGGGGATGGAACAGGGTGCCATGTCCTTTTACTTGCTGGGTAACAGATAGTCAGGAGATGTAACACATCAAAGCACTTTCTGATGTCAGTGGCACAGTTGTGGTCAACAGGCATGTAGTCCACTGCAACCACACCATGGGTACTATCTGTGAGGCAATTTGCAGGAGAACGACCAATATAGTGGTTGCTGCCTAGCCAAGTGTGTTTGTGCATGATTCGTGGGTAGAGAGTGATCTTTGAGTATTAGATGGGTTGCCTATAATGTTCACTAATCCATACTATCACATAGTCATTGCACGTGGCACTAGACATTTAGGGCTGTGGATTGTCTACACCAACCTGTATGGTGTTTGACAACTGCTGGTCTTGTAATGTGGACATTGAGACATATACTAGGTCCTCAATATAATAATTTAGCAAAACCCACCGACCCAACCTTCTGTTATTACACAATCATACCCACCCCCACTCAGGATACTGATGACACACACATACACATTTGCCAGTGCTGAGTTTTGAACCCCTACCTAGCTATGTAATGCTACTACAGTGTAACCCATTTATTGCAAGTGCCACAGAGCTTATAGGATAGATGTTGTCCCAAGGTACTTCTAGGGTGAGGAACATCACCAGCCCTTGTAAATGCTGGCATTGGGTGATGTAGTGGGTGAGAGATTTCACAAAATATTTTACCCTACACACACATTTACATTTGCCAGGAGTGAGGTTCAAACCTCTATTGAACTATGTTTTAGATCATTATGTTACGCGTTTACGACCTTACATAGTTTAGGGTTGCCAGCAGGTACTTCTAAGGTGAATGATATCTGCAGGACTGCTAAAGTCAGGCACTGAGAAGTGTACTGGGTGTAAATGGGGCCAAATTTATTAAGGTATGGACATATATATGTACACACACACACACACACACACACACACACACACACACACACACTTGCCAGGAATGGGATTCAAACCCCTAACTATTTAATTATTGCTACTAGATTGTTCTGCATTTATCACATGTGCCACAGAGATTATAGGTAGAACATTTTCCTAACATACCTCTAAGGTGAGTGACATCAGCAGCAGTGCTAAAGGAGGGGTAAGGGAAGTGTAGCAAGTGTGAATGTCCACAGAATCAGGTCGTTACAAAGGCACACACACACTCTCTCATGCAAACACTCACATTTTCGCAGTTGCCAGGGCCAGGATTAGAACTCCTACTTAACTAGTTTGATACACTAAAGTATTACACAGTTATCACAACTGCTACAGCATTTATATGTGGAGAGCTGTCCAAAGGTATCTTTGAAGGTGAGTGACATCATCAGCAGTGCTAAAGGAGGGGTAAGGGAAAAGTAGTAAGTGTGAATGACCACAAAATTAGGTCTCTACAAAGACACACGCACTCTCTCACACCAACACGCACATTTTCACAGATGCCAGGATCAGGATTAGAACTCTTACCTAACTAGTTTGCTACACTATAGTATTACACCGTTATTGCAAGCGCCAGGGAGCTTACTTACTGGAGAGCTGTCTAAAGGTATCTTTGAAGGTGAGTGACATCAGCAGCGGTGCTAAAGGAGGAGTAAGGGAAGTGTAGTAAGTGTGAGTGACCACAAAATCAGGTCTCTACAAAGACACACACACACTCACACAAACACACACATTTTCATATTTGCCAAGACCGGGATTATAACTCCTACCTAACTAGTTTGCTACACTATAGTATTACACAGTTATCACAAGCGCCACAGAACTTATATGTTGGAGAGTTGTCCAAAGGTATCTTTGAAGATGAGTGACATCAGCAGCAGAGGGGTAAGGGAAGTTTAGTGACTATGAATAGCCTCAACCACATTCATCTAGAAACACACACACACACTCACACACAACTTTACATTTGACAGGACAGAGATTACAACTGCTACATGCATACTTATTTGTACTGTAGTTTTACACAGTTATCACAAGCACCACTGAGACTATAGGGCTGAGGGCAAACCAAAGGTATTTCTACAGTGAATGACATCAGCACATCATGTGATATAGGTCAATGGGATGTGAACTGGGTGGGAAAGGCCTCATAATGGGATTCTCTCTGTTGCTGTCTGTCTTTCTCTTCCCCACATCTGTGTGTGTGTATTTTGACATATTATATTATGTTGGCCTTAGATATATGTGAGTATTCCTATCCACTGTGTGTGTGTGTGTGTGTGTGTGTGTGTGTGTGTGTGTGTGTGTGTGTGTGTGTGAAGTATCAATGGTGTACAATTTGATGTGTGTGCACATACAGCTGCAAATAACCAATATCTATAGTCCACTGTGTTGTGAGACATGGGCTTCATTTCTCTAGGTATAGGAGCATGCCCAGTATGACCTTCTATGTTGAGTGTTTGCATCCATTCTAGGGAAGGTTGGACTCCAGCTCGGGGTTTTGTGTGCGACTACTACACCTAGAAAACTGTTTCCACAGGATATCTGTATATAGCTTGCAAATACGGAGACACAATGAGCATAACATATGGGGGATACTGTGGCTATTGCTGTCTGTGCTGCTTGTGTGACATGTTTGGTTGTAGCATAGATTTTCTGACATATGCACTGTTTTACACTGTGATGTATCATGTCATCATCTACTGACAGTTATCCGTCTTTGCTCACAGTTATTTACCAAGGAATTACAAGATGAATGATGCTGAGACCAATATTCTGAGGCATATAGATTACATATTCTGGCACACACCTGCCATTGTGGAGGGGTAGCTACAGATAATAGACTGCTGGTTCTGTGTAAATGGTCCAGCACCTTGTTAGCATGCTGGCTGGGGATCCCCTCTTTGCGCTTTTCTCAAGTTCACAGAATGGCCATATCCTGCTGGGGCCATACCTCTCAGCTGTACAGATACACCCAGTTTATCCAGAGGCAGGACTCATATATCTGTTCAGTTTACCTTCACATTATGGTTGACAAGCAGTTTTGTGGCTATTCATTCGTGAGTTTGCAGTCAGAGAATAGTATGAGTGGACATTAGAGTTTCAGACTTCACACACTCCATGACATCAATGCTTCTACACCCCCCCCCCTGTTATTCTCTCCTCTTCCTAACATTATGTAAGCAATATCTCAGAGGTATCCCTATAGTTAGGCCTTTATCCCAGTAGTATTTATGACCTGGTACACAGTCCTTGTAGTAGGACATGGGGAGGCACGCTACTGGCATTTGTCAACATGGCCATGCATTTGTTTTCTGTTTACTGTGTTAAGTTGTTAGTTGGGACCCCCTGACATTCCGTACATTGGCACTATGGGTGAGGCATGGGCCATTGCCAGAGGACTGTAGGCCATTTGAGAGTGCTGCAGGCCATCTGTTACTGCATTTCTATGTGGGCTTGTGGGGGGTGCACACCTGCAGACTTTAAACATTTGCAGTGACTGTGCTGGAATTTCAGTTACTCTGTTGGCTTCCATTACAACCTATCATGCAGAAAGGAGCCATATCAGTGAAGTACACATGTTAGGTCTTAACCGCATAAATTTCAGTTTCAGACTTCTTACTATTTAGAACTAGAATGCAACTGCTAGACTTGTTGTAGTAGGTCTGGTGGGGTGCTGTTCACCATTGCCATTATTTGGGGGCCTTAGCCCGGCCTTTCTTTATGGTCATCTACACCTGTCCTGCTGGGTGAGGCTGGTGGTGCGTATGTGACCCGTATTGACATCCATGTGTGTGACCTATTGACACCCACAGTTATTTGGCCATCACATGTACTGCGGTGGCAGTTGTCACCTTCTGTAGTGCTGCCTAGTATTCTGACACCAGTATTTCTTATGAATGTCTGCTGCTATCCCATTCAGCCACCCAATTCCCTTGCATGCTTCTATCCATATCACACATACAAGTATGAGAACATACTATTCCATTCAGTAATTGATAGGAAGGGTGACTTACCTTGTTTCTTGGCCAGTACTGAGGACGATGCTGGATGACTGACTATGCTGGATGCACATAGTACACTCCCTATACATGGTAAAGCTCAGACAGTGTCATGTTTGGCATCCCTTTTACTGTATGTGCATGTCAAGAGAGAGGTATCAGTCCCTGGGTCCCTACAGTGTCAGTGTGTATGCTATGCGTTGACTCTTTCCCAAAGCATGGGCATACTGGGCATGCCTCCTTCTGCCTACAGGGGCAGGCTCAGGATGTTCCTCCTTCAAGTCCCACTGTGCCAATGCTGCCCTTAGCAATGGTGGGGGGCTGTGTGGCCCTGCCCCATGCTGTTCCTTCTGCAGCTGTTTCCACAGGATCATGTTGTGTAGCATGACACATACTTTGAACATTTGTGTACATGTAGCTGGCGAGTAGTGCAAGGCTCCACCTGATATGTCAAGGCAGCGGAACTGTGACTTGAGCATCCCAAACACATGCTCTACAATAATATTGTTTTGTGCGTGTGCCTCATTATGGTGTTCTTGCTCAGGTGTGTGTGCATTTCTGATGGGTGGCATCAGCCATGGCGCCAGTGCATAACCAACATCCCCCACTAGATGGCCATATGGGTTGTCCCCCCTGGCAAACGTCTCATATAGGTGTGAACAATGCCAGATGTGGGAGTTGTGATAGTTTCCAGGGCTGCCAGCACACACATTCATGATAATGCTCTAGGCATCGCACACGACCTGTAGTTGATGGAGGGAAAGCCCTTGTGGTTTATGTAGGCACTACCCCGCTCGCCGGGTGGTGCTTTGATGTGGATGTGTGTGCAGTCTATAGCACCAACTAACTCAGGGTATTCTGCTATACTGTGGAAGAGACACATATGTCTGGTCAATGCCTCATGGGCAGTGGGGAAATATATGTGCTCACTGGCATGTTGTGTCATGGCATCCAGGAATTGGTGGAGTACCCTGGATGCTGATGCCTATGAGACCCCCATGATATCCCCAGTTGGTCTTTGGAAGGAACCTGTGGCTAGTATTCTTAAGCCTACACATACCTTGGTATCCACTGGGATGGGTTCCCCTCTATTAGTGGGAGGCGTGGACGGCACAGCACAACGATTTGCTGTAGAATGTCCCTGTCCAGCCTATAGCACTCTACTATCTCGAGCTCATGTAGGCCCTGGTTGGTTACCCTGGGTCTGTACTCTTCTCTGCCTCCTCACTGTGGGTCGGTTGTCAGCATTCACCTCCTCACAAACCTTAGTCTCTAGCACATATTGGTTGATGATGATCCCACCCCCACCCACCAGTAAGTAAACCTCCTTAAAAAACTTCTCCAAAGCCAACTTCATGCTACTGAAGTCAGAAGTGACAAACTTCATGACACCCATGCAGACGGGATCTGAAAGTTCGACTTCAGAATCCTACACTAAGGCACTGTACGAGCACATCCACTCGTGCATAAATCATGCCATCCCAAATAGAACCAAGATGCTCTTCTCCAAAAAAAGGAAGCCAATCTGGTGGTCCCTTGCTATAAACAAACTATACAACAGAAGGAAGAAACTGTTGCAGAAAAGAGTAAAATCCCAGGATGCAAAAAAACTCCCTCACCAGCCTCAGTAAGAAGCTGAGATCCCTCATAAAATCCTCAAAAGCTAGTTACGAAAATAAATTTGCCAAAGATTCCAAAGACAGCCACAAGGCATTCTATAGTTATGTCAAGAATCTAAATGGCAATGCTCAGATCTGCTCTGAGCTACAAAAGAATGGCATTAAATATACTGATCACAAGGATATTGCCAATATCCTGTCAGATCGATTTAGTGCCAACTTCACCCCCCTATCACCCCCTAAACGGCCCATCTCAATACCAAAAGATTGCCAAATTCTGGTAATCACGGCCACACAGGTAGAAACCGCACTCTCCAAAGCTAAGCATACATCATCCATGGGACCAGATAACATCCCAGGCTGTGTACTACATGAACTACAAAATAAACTGGCACCTCACCTAAGTGTCATGTTTAATCATAGCCTCGCCTCAGGCTTCATGCCCACTGAGTGGCGCACAGCTACTATTATCCCTCTCCACATGGGGGGATCCATCTTGGATCCTGGGAACTACCGTCCCATCAGTCTGACAAGCCTGATCTGTAAGGGCATGGAACTCATTATCATGGAACTTATAAACAAAGACATTGGCAACCTTCAAACACTGGACCCCACTCAGTTTGGGTTTGTAAAGGGCCGATCTTGTCTCCTGAATCTGACTGACTTCTTTGAATCAGTCTCCAGAGCTATGGACGATGGTAAGACGGTCCACACAGCCTATCTGGACCTTGCCAAGGCCTTTGACACCATCCCCCAATTTGAAATCATAGATAAACTTACTAAGCTGGGCATAAATCCCTGCTTCACTCGATGGGTTGCCAACTGGCTTACTGACAGAACTCAGACTGTAAAAGTAGCAGACTCCAAATCCAGCTCCAGGCAAGTGACAAGTGGAGTACCTCAGGGTTCAGTCCTGGGACCACTCTTGTTTGGCATCTACTTCTCTGAAGTACAGGCCAACACTAAGGGACTCTGGCTAACAAAGTTCGCAGATGACTGCAAACTGGGAGCCATTATTGAATCCCCTAATGATGTGGATATTCTACAAAAGGGACTTACAGAAACAGATGCCTGGTGCCAGAGCCATGGGCTCAAGCTTAATGCCAAGAAATGTATTGTTATCCCCTTTGGAAAAACACATGTACCCATGAACTACCACATAGGTGGCAGTACACTAAACATCGAAAGTGTGATGACAGACTTAGGGACACAAGTGGACAGCGGTCTCACTCTTGATAACCACATCGCCACAACAGTCAGGAAATCCTTCTATGTGGCACACCTCATCACTAAGGGCTTTTCATCCAGAAAAAAGAAGGTCATTGTCCCACTGTACTCATCCCTCATTCGACCCATTATAGAGTATAATGCCCCATTTGGCATGTATCTCACAAGACATCTGCAACAGCTGGAAAGCCCACAGAAATACCTCACTAAAAGAAATACAGGCCTAAAGCAGATGCCATATGTTGACCGTCTAAAAAACTCCAGCTATACTCTGTGGCATATCGTCTACTCAGAGGCGATCTCTGCTTAACATACAAGGCCATGTCAAACCCTGAGCTGTTGGACATGCTCCACTTAAAAAAATCCCAATCTCTCAGAGCCACACACTCCAGGGATCTATACCTTGTCATCACAATGAACAAAACATGCTGGAGGGATAGGTTTCTGACCCAGAGACTCCCCATACTCTGGAATAGACTGCCCATACATGTCAAGCAGAGCGCCTCATTGGCCCTCTTCAAAAGGAACCTTGATGATTGGATGGGAGATAGGAAATTCACCCCGGGGATTATGTCAGTCACCCTGCTAGACAGGGATCCAGAAAAGTAAATATTGTGGGAAGAAATATCCAGGGAATTGTTATGGCTAGGCTTGTATAGGCCCTAGGGCCGATAGCCTAGTACCAATCTATGAACCTATGGAGTAAAGCAGCAGCAGCCTCTAACATTTTTAGTTAGTTTTGCCAGTAAAAAATCCACGACCTGTGTACGCCATTGGTGTAGAGTTTGTGGAAAAAAACAGTCTGTAGGGTGTTTGCATAGTTTATAGTAGTGTGCTGGGCTACTGCATGTGTAATTGGATGATTCTGATACATTCCACCTGCTAGCTATGCTAGTTCTCCTTGATTGCCTTCCTACTGCTGTTTCCACAAATAACAGTCTGAAAGGTGTTTGCCTAGTTTATAGTAGTGTGCTGCACTGCTGCATGTGTATTTCGCTGATTTTGATACATTCCACCTGCCAGCTGTGCTAGTTCTCCTTGATTGCCTTCCTACTGCTGTTTCTCCTTCCCAGTTCCTTCCTATTTAAGCCCCGAGGTGTGCCATGCATACCCAGTGCTCAAATGTAAACAGCGCTGCCATTTCCTGTGTTTTTTTTTTTTTTGGTTTAGATCCCGGTGCGTGGTGTGCACTCCCGTTTAGGCTATGTAAACAGTGCTCAGGCACATCTGACACACCCCCTTCCTTAGCTCTGCTTAGTTAAGGGCAAACACGGGCCACAGAGCTCCACTGAGCTTACAGCAAGCATGACACACCCCCTTATGAAGTCATTCAGCTCTTACACTTGCACTGTTGTATTGCTGCACCTACACGGTTATGTACAAGCTGACACTTTGAAGAAATCTGTTATTCAGTATAACTCCCCTCTTTTGCATACCCCACTGTGTAGGTTGTTAGGTAATGCACTAACATGGATCTTTTCCCCTTGACAACCAGTGCTCCCTGGTATAGTTTGCATTCTGCATGCTATTGACTATAATGGCAAAATGCAGATTTAACTTAAAATTAAGTTTTCCCATTTTTTTTTTATTTTCGGCACAATCCCATTTGCTGCCCTATGCTTATACGTCCGAGATCGGCCAAAAAAAAAAGTTTCATTTTCATAATAATTAATCACATTTCAATGTCAGTGGCCTTATATTTGGCCATTGGCATGTCTAATGTACATAATATATGCTTTTCCACGAGCTGTCATGCCTCCATTTTCTCAGTTGCAGAAATGTACTCAGTTATTTTCTGAATACATTTCTGCACTGACACTGTTCTACCATGGAGCTTTGGAAGCTTGGTGTTTTGCAAAATTCACCTCATTTGCATGGTTTTCAACAGCAAATGAAGTGATTTGCATATTTGCTGTTTTTTTGTGCTAGAACAGTGTAGGGCCGCTCATGCACATGAAAATGGCACTTTCCTGGATTGCTCAGCGGCCATTTTCCATGCAGGAGCTCCTACACTGTTCCTGCATGGAAATTTCTGCTTGCTGAATCCCAGGGTCTGTGTACTTAATAAAGGATTTCCAACTGGAAACATGTCTGTGTACTTAAAGGATTTCCAACTAGAAACAGTCTATGTACTTAAAGGATTTCCAACTGAAAACAGTCTGTATACTTAATAAAGGATTTCCAACTGGAAAAACACTGTCTACCATGCTTGAATTATTTATAAATACTTAGTAATTTTGTATATTTTTTTAAATTATATATTTTTTGACTCTGGACGAGTTTAAGTTTGCTACTTCTACTACCATTATCTGATCTGATTAATATATAGTGATTAACTAGATATATATGGATTGAAAATCTTCCACATAAAGAAGTTTTATTACACTATCTTAGTTTTGGACTCACTATACTTGTTTAGTGGGTTGTTGGAGACTTTGAGGATACCACGGAGGTTACTAGTTTTTTTTTTTTTTTACATTCTGAAGCAATTGTTGTTCCTGAGCATACACTGTAAATACTTTCCTTACTAATGTAATTAAATCAATATTATGCCAGTCTGTTTCCAGTAAATTTAAGTCCACAGTCACTATTATTCTTGTCTAAGAAATAAATGTTTGTGATATAGGAATTTAGGATCCAGTCAAGAGTTCATTTTTTACTGGTGATCATGCTTCAGTTTATGACCTTCAGAAAAACCTAAAAGAAAATTTTAGTCAAACTCCCTTGGAAATGCATACCAAGTGAAAAGCTTGATATTTCTAAAAGTGACATTACTACATGTAAAAAAAATATTATATATGGTATATAACAGAAGTGAAAGCTGTAAAGCATCTCATATGTTCAGACTGTAACATGACTAATAAATGTCCTCTCCAAAACTATGTAATTTTATTTTTACTAAGTTAACCAGGTGTAATTACTTCTGTGAGTGTATGTATGGATCTGTTTATCTTTTTTTAAATACGTCTACAATTTGTCAACTTCATCAACTGTTATTATGCCATAAATGATGGAATGAATCTTGTGATTTCACTACATCTGACTGTAATCTGTAGAGCTTTTCTCCCTGGGCCTCCACTGAAAAGGGGAGAAAAACCCAGTCACACTTTCCTGATCTACAAATGCAAATGAAAAATAAAGAAAAAGAAAGAAAGAAATTATTTTGGCAATGTAATGACCTTAGCATGCTCTATATTTACCACTTTGCCACACTAGAGGTGGCTGCAGAATATCGCTCTAATACGCCACTCTAATACACCACTCTAATAGAAACTGGTAATAATGTTCCTGTTTCTTGACAGTAACACCTCAAAAGTGATACCAAGTGACCACTGCCTGTGAACTGCAGCTCATCTTAAAAAATCAAACTTCCAACTTATTACTTGTTATTAATACTCATCCATGGCCATACATGATTTTGAAAACTTAATGATATTCCTTGAAAATATCACCTACAAGAAACTGCTCATTAATCCTTGGTCACTTCAATGATACCTGTACCAATATAGGATGCAAGCAATGCTTTTATGGCTCGGTTAACAAGAACCCCCCTAGGCCAACTTTTCTCTAATCCCACCAATGGGAAGGAAATACTTGACTTGGTTCTTACAAACTTAGCCCCAGTCTGTTCCCTCCCTCTGGCTGGTCCCTCTCTAGTTAGGGAAGACCACCTTTGGTTACCTTTACCCCCAAAACATCTACACCCCTGGTAATCAATACAACCCTATTTATAGACATCATAAAGGGAAACCTTTTACAATTTTAGGACAAAATATCTAAGTTCACCTAGTAAAACTCCATATTTGACCTGGAATATGGCACCAACTGCACTAAAGATCTCATTGCCAATTTAAACAAATGCATTTTCCTGACTCTCCCTACTAGAACCTACTATAGCATCACATTCAAAAACACATCAACTTGCTGGTCAGGCAGTATAAACAAACTGTATTACACAAGGAATAAACTGCTGAAATCACCTTATAGAATCAAAACCCCTCTGCATGAAGAAAATATAAAAAAGAAAAACCCACAAAGAAACAACAGGCAGTCATAAAGGCCAGCAAAACACCCCATGAACTCAAAATCGCAACTGATGTAAAGAATAACAATAGGTCCATCTTCAGTTACATTAAGAAATTAAGAAATAATTCACAACACTGCTTCAAACTTTTCCATAATGGTGCCTCCCACTCAAACCTGAAATACACTGTTATACTAACAAACATCTTGCTGATAAGCTTCTGCCCTGAAGCAATCATCCCAACTCCAGTCTTCCTTGAGTTTCTCCTCCCCAACATCATCAAGAATCACATCCTTTTTTATGGTATCCCAAAAAGAATAGAGTAGCTCTAACTCATCACATTAGACCCTGGAAACAAGGAGGATTGAACTTCCCAGAAATAGAAACATACATAAAAGCATCTGTGCTTAAATCTACAATAAATTGGATAAACCCAAATTATTTTGCCAACTGGAAAGAATTAACAACGGCTATATTAACAAATGAATTTAATCTGTTAAAAAAAAATAATAGTAGACAAATCAAACAAACCCTGGTACATACTATGCATAAGTATACAATATAGTATAACAAAACCTTCTCAGTGATTAATCATTACACCAATTCCTTTAGGAAACTTATCAATGCAAACAGATCTAAAACTTTGCTTTGATCTTTGAACCCCAATTACCATCACTAAGAACTTTCCTCACAAAATATATAGCAAAACAATAACCTCATGGGAACAAAATGGATTCTTATGCTGGTTTCAATGTGTAAATAAATTAAATGTTTTAGATATACATATGATAAAAACTGCTTACAATATTCCAATACATGGCTGGTTAACCTTAAAAAGCATTCTAATGTACACTCAAGATTTATGCAGATTAATTAATAATTCCTCATTTAAATATATTCCAAATATAATAAGTTTTCTGTATGAATTTATATATAATAGTTGTGAAAAGAAAAATTCCATTTCAAATCTATATAAAGAGTTAATAACATATAAAACAATTCTCAAACCATTGTACTGGCAGTTCTTAGCAAAAGGTCAGTCATTGTAGTTAACAGAAGAAATTAAAACTAACATTACACCTCTAGCACACAGTACTGGAAAATATTTAATTGGAAATACTTACATAGAGCATTTTTAACCCCAGATAGAATTAAAAAGATCAGTACTACTACAAATGGTTTTTGCTGGAGGTGTGAAAAGTCAAATAAAGCAGACTGGATTCATATTTTTTTATGAATGTAATAAAATTAAATCATATTGGAATGGAATCAATCATTTTTACAAGCTTTATTTAATGAATTATTTATCTTAACTAAAGTATTGATTATACTAAATGTAAATGAAGGTCCCTACCTGAATAAAGCAAATATGTATTTTTTATGGACAATACTTGCTATATCTAGGAAATGCATAACCAGAAGGTGGAATTCAAACACACCACTGACCTTGGAAGATTTCTACACTTTACTGAAGCAACTGTATCAATGGAAATAAAAATCAAAGAACTACAAATCTATCCTAGGCCATTGGTAAATAATCATTGGAAGAAAGTTATATCTTTGTTGGACACTCTGCAATAATCAGTATTGTATCTCTGATAACTGATCTGGTAATTCTATATTTAATAACATACAGTGTATATAATTGAAAGTCAGGCTGTTGTAAATATTGTATATAGTTGTTTAAAATGATATTTAAAAATATTATGTAAATGTTATTTTAATTGAAAATAAAAAAAATTTGAGGAAAAAAAGAATCACATCCTTGGGGGCGGAGCCTAGATGGCAAACTACGTGTAGTGAATTTTGAGAGCTCCATAAACTAGTATAATAATATAGGAACATTTTATTATTTTCAAGTTTAAAACATCAGAAATCTATAGATAAACTACTAAACTACATAAATATCAATTTTGGTGGAGATATACAAACATTTTCCTGTCAAGTAACTTGGAGATATATTGAGTCACTGAATATGAACAACTCAAGGAATTCTCACCTAGATGCTGCTTTGAAAAAAGAACTGCAATTGATGACATCTACCTTACAGGAACTACTTTGAAGATGGATGGCTTTAAAAATTACTTAGAAAACCTCAAATGAAATTCTCAAAAACAGACTGATACTCTTAAGTAACTATTACAGCAACACCATACAAAAATAATAAATATAGAGACTTCTCTAAATGACATTGAAGGGAGACTCAAAGAGGAAGAACTCCAAAAAGAATTTCTGCTTAAACAGAATACATGGCTGCTTAACAAAATAGATGACTTAGGAAACAGGGAAAGGAGAAACAACATAAGGATTTTTGGTCTGCCTGAAAACACTGAAGGTGAAGACATTACTTCATTCTTAACCTGGATTCCTGAATTTTTAGACTTGAAAGAGGGATTTTCATTTGGAATTGAAAGGGCGCATAAAGCACTGAGGAAACCTGATTCTAACTCAACAAATACTCTACCTAGATCCATAGTTATAAAATGTCTTTCATTTCTGGTCAAAAAACTAATATTAAAATCTGCTTGGAGAAAATCACCCATAAAATACAATCAAAGCCTAATAAGGTTTGACAATGATTATTCTTCCAGATTACTAGAACAAAGGAAAAAAGTCTGGCCAATAATAAAACTGTTGAAACAAAACAACATTAAAGCACAGCTGGCCTTTCCAGCCAAGATAAAAATACTTTTTGCCAATGAGATGAGAACCTTTATAACTTAGAAGAAGCTGCTATATTCATCAAAAACAACATAGTGGGTATCCCAGAAGAAATGGGATGGATGGCCCCTACTCTTAAAAGAATAAAAGAAACAAATCTTTGGACTGATGCTAGAAAGAAGAAACAAAAAATTGATTCCAAGATAGCTGTCCCAAAAAAAATAACTCTTACAACTACATCTGTCAAAGTATCAACTGATATGGTACATCACTTGTCATCTGATTTTATTTTTAAAAAAAGGAGGATTTCTTAAACAACTGAGGAACAGTAATGATTTATTCAGAATGTTCAAAGAGTCCCATAATTCTTCACAAACAAAGGTAGGTCAAGATGGGTTACTATTTACATTATATATATACCAAACAAAGCAACATATAATACAAACATAGAAGTTTCTAACCCCCTACTTGAATACAATGAATACTATCTTGTTAATTTTTCATTGATTTTACTTATAATAATTTAAGTAATTAAGTAACTAATTCAACAAGGTACCATTCATCAGAGGTCAGACTCAAATGTAACAAATAAACATCATATATCATAGCAGTAACAGTAGAGTGTTTTAAAAAAATGCTGTCATGGTGACTAATGTCTTCTTTGGTTAAAGTATGAAATGTCATGTATATCCTGGTTAAATAATAGTAGCAAGCTCTTAGTACAAATGTCATCATTATTCTGTCTAAATATAATTAATATCAATTATGGCAGGTATCACAGCTAAGAGTGCTGTTTGATCAATCCTGATATGGTGTGCATGGTTGCACCTCTGTCTGGTAGCTAGTACAAATGTCATTATTATTCTGTCTAAACATAGTTAATATCAATTATGACAGGTATCATAGCCTCGAATGTTGTTTGATCAATCCTGATATGGTGTGCGTGGAGCCATCCGTCTCTGGCAGCTAGTTCAAATGTCATTATTATTCTGTCTAAACATAGTTAATATCAATTATAGCAAATATCATAGCTTTGAGTGCTGTTTGATTAAGCCTGACATGGTGTGTGTGGATGCAGCTATGTCTGGCAGCTGCTGTATGTTGCTGTTTTTGTCTCTGGGAAGCTATGGGTTGCGGCTTGAGATCGAGGTTTACTGATGCTTGTGTATTAGGAAGAGACATTTGGTGCTTTAGCCTGGATCCAGGGGAACGGGGTGGATAAAACTGTGATTTGGGATATTTTAGAAGGGAATAGTTTGTTTATACATTTGCTGAGTGAGAGATGAGAAGGCTGGAAGAATGTGTTATTGCTTGTTGTGGCGGCTTGTTGGGAGTTTTTTTTTTTTTTTGGATCTGTTTGCTCTCCATTCTTTTCCTGGTTTTATATATATATATATATATATATATATATATATATGTGTGTGTGTGTGTGTGTGTGTGCGTGTATATATATATATATATATATATATATATATATATATATATATATATATATATGTATATATATGTAGATATAGATATATAGATTTATGTAGTGCATTTGGACATCAGTTCCACACTCTGGACAAATATATACATGCTACATATATACATAGAGAGATATACATCCACATTCATATCCACATATATGCATACATACATATATATAGAAAGGTTAATACACACACACACACACACACATATATATATATATATATATATATATATATATACATATATATGTGTGTGTGTATACATAAATATACAGAAAAATATGACAGCTACACAGACATGGCAATCAATGGGTCATGCTGCTGCACACTGGAATTCTACATCTGGAAACTCACTCACTGGAAGTATTCCTTAAAATGGGGAATAATGACATCTGTGCTGTAACAGAGACCTGGATAAAGGCAGCAGGAAGCACCCCTGCAGTACCAGCCTATACATAATTCCATGACATTTGGCTACAGAACGTGGACTGAAGCTGCAATGGTGGTGGTATTTTCATATTCATAAAGGATGCACACACCTCCAGAGTGGTAGACCAACATTATGCAGCACAGATCCTCCAGGCGTAGCTGACATTGGGTAAGCCAGTGGTTCAGGTTGTAGCCTGTGATAGGTTAGTAATTAAAAAAATGTCTGTGTTAAAGGTGTACAAAGCACCTACTCTAATCACAAGTACTTGCAAAAACATTTCTCAAAGTAAAATAAACTATGAAACATAAACAAAAATATGTAAAAATCATGTTGAATTCATTTAAAATTTATGTTAACAAATCTGCTTTTTTACTCACTATGGGTTTGAGAGATACTTGGTCGTTCAGACCTGGGGGGATGATGCATTTAGTTGCAACTGCCAGACAAGTTCTCTTTTTAACAAATGTCTTTGCAAATCACCACCCTTGGAATGAATCTGCACTTTTTCCAGTATACCAAAGCTAAACTTTACAAAATTACTGCACACAACAGAGTGCTTGTACAATGTATTAACTTCCTTTGTCTTCCTGATCTCATAAAAGTGCTCATAAATTCTTGATTTCAAAGCTCTCTCTGCCTTTCCAGCATAGTATCCTGAGCAACTGTCACATTTAGCTAGGTACACTAGTTTGTTGGTATTACAATTCCCTTTCACAAAGGAACCCTTGGTATGCAAAACATTGTCCAAAAGCATGGTTTTCTTTTTCATAATGTACATACAATATGCACAACTACCACAAGATGTGGTACCAGTACCAACAGTTTTATCTGTTTGTTTAACATTTTCTAAGATATGTTTAAAGTTCCTAATAGTTTTGCTTACAAAAAGGGGTTCAGGCCCAACCAACTGGGAAACTTCATTATTAACCTTAAAAATACTTCAGTTCTTCTTTATAACTTCCCTAATCTCTTGGGAATAAACATTATGTTCCACTACTAAGGCTTTTTTGTATTTGTTGCCTCCCTTATTCCTATTTTGATTAGTAAAATCCATCCCTAACAGGGGTGGATACTTGGTACCCCAACCTTTCCTTACATCTTCAAAAATACTTTCCACCATCTTCTGGGGATACTTCCTTTCTAAAAACATTTTCTTCAGTATGTCAAATTCCTGGTTCAGTACTTTAATATCAGAGGTCATTCTTGCCACCCATATGGGTTGACCCTTTACCAATCCTTTCTTCTGATGGTACAGATGGTTGCTATTGTAGTGCAGATATACATTACAAAAGGTTTCTTTCCTATAAAGGGTGGACATTAATTTGTTGTGCCGTTGGGAAATATTAACATCCAAGTAACTAATACTCAGAAAGCCCCAAGAATGTGTAAACATAAAGTGACCACTGCTACCATTCAGATGTTTCATAAACTCACCAGTTTGGTCTACTGTACCATCCCACAAAATAAAAATATCATCCAAAAACCTCACTTAAAGATGTAGGTGCTTGGCAAAGGAACTCTTCAGAATAAATTCATCCTCCCATCCCAGCATGACATGGTTGGCATAGGTGGGGGCACAAGCTGCCCCATCACAACTCCTCTGATTTGCTGGTAAAATTCACCTTCAAAATGGACAAAATGATTGTCCAAAATGAGTTCCATCAGTTAGACTAAGAGCCTAATCCTATCTTCTGAAAGGGAAGAAATTTGTTGCATGGAATTATAAAAAAGTGCCATCCCCTCAATTGTAGGAATACTAGTAAAGAGGTCCACTACATCAATAGTGAGGAAAATAAGCCCTTCCTTCCATAAATCCTGTTTTAATTTTCCTAAAAATTCCCAAGAGTCTTTCAGGAGATTGGGGGGGGGGGTCTTGGCCACTATTTCTTTACATCATTTGTCCACAAGAATGGCCAAGAATGGCCAAGGGATGAGTCTTACTCCCCCTGCTAGTCACAATAGGCCTAAAAGAAGGTCCATCCGTGTTTTTATGAACCTTTGGTATACCAAAAATATTCGGTATCACTAGCTTTTTCTGTTGTAAAAATTTGTAGGTGTCCATATCTATCCTATTTTCTAAAAAGTATTCTTCTAAATAAAAATCCAACCTTTGATAGGCTATCATAATCTCATTTTTAGAAACAGGGGAATAGGTGTCTGTATTGTAAAGGAGGGAGGTAATTTCATTTTTATAATCTTCTGTTTATGGCAAGACATTTGTTAAAAAGAGAACTTGTCTGGCAGTTACAACTAAATGCATCATCCCCCCCCCCAGGTCTGAACGACCAAGTATCCCTCACACCCATACTGAGTGAAAAAGCAAATTTGTTAACATAAATTTTAAAGGAATTCATCATGATGTTTATGTATTTTTGTTTATGTTTCATAGTTTATTTTATTTTGAAAAATGTTTTTGGAAGTACTTGTGATTGGGATAGGTACTTTGTACACCTTTAACACAGAATTTTTTAATTACTGGCATTTCATGATTTTTTGATGAACTTCAGCTAGTTTATAAATAAGATGATGAATGAGAGTGTATTTTATCTGAAAAAGTCTCCATGAGAGATGAAAGTGCTTATGTGATGTGTTTTACTAATAAAAACAATAGTATTTTACTCACGTTGAAGTCTGGTCAATTTTTACATTTGTTTACTGGTTTGGTGAAGTTTGGGCTGTTTTTTTAGTTAATTTTGTGTTTCTGAGTAGCCACGACTGGATTTTCTGTGAATATGGATTTGGAAGGAAGTATTGGCCTGCAAGGAGCCGAGAAGGCATTGGAGGCATTATCTTCACCCTTGGACATCATTCATGAAGTGGGGCAGCAGAGAACAGAGTGTCAGCACTTACAAATTATATTGCCAGGTTAACTGAGATGTTTTTGCAACTTGGCAAACAACAGCACTACGTAGATATATACACAGCTTCTTTCCTCAAAGGAAATGGGCGTGAACTTCTTGGGAGCGGCCCTAGGATGTCTGTGGAACAGGAGAAGGACACAGACATTAGTAATACTGGGGTTAACCATCAAAAAAATGGCTTCAACAGTCAGCAAGCTCATTCCAGTAACAACAGGTAGATTAATGGACAGCACGATGATGTAAGGGAGACAACCTATTGGGATAGTCTCCCACCTTCAGGTACTGTTGATAAAAACTTTTTTAATGGAAGCCAGAGTGTTTCAGCCTCCACAAACACTAATACTTGTGAAGGTAATCCGAGGGGCAATTCTCGGACTAATTATGAAAGGAATGTTAATTTAAAAGACATTATGGACAGAGTTTTTACCTTTCAAGGTCAGGGAAGGCAGGGGAATGTTACTAATGTATTTTCTGTGCCACATTACTTTCCTAGCTTAAAAGAAATGGTATTTAACTTTGAAAAAAAGTTGTTAAAATTTAAAAGTTTACAAACTGAAAATGCATATTTGCATGAATGTCTTAAACATAAAATTGTTCCTCAGGGAATTAGGATGTGTAAGTTTCCCTTTGGAGTGAATTACACTCGGGGAAACACTTTAGGATTTTATTGATTTTTTTGACAAATGTGGGGTTGAATTGATGTTAAAAATGATTCACTATAATTAATCTGTTCTGAAAGCCCTGGGTAATGAAGTGGTTACACTGAGCCAAGCTATTACAAACAATTTATTATTTGAAGAGTATGAGTATTTGTATAACCAAGCCCTGTTAAGAGTAGACAAAAAAAGTAACAACATTTTTTAAAAAAAGATGAAAAAACTAGACAGGGACTTTAAACAATATCAAGACAGGAGGGCATATAAGATTCCTGGTAGCAAACCTATTAACAAAGGAAGGCACCCTGATGGGTGGGGGGGTAGGACAACACAGGCCACAATCATGGGAAACTGAACCCGACCCTAACATACAAGAAATTGGGAACACGATAGGGGAACTTGATTCCTTTTTAGAAGAAGCACAGGGTTTTCAGGAGGTGAGAAGGTCGGAACGACTAGCTAAAAAATCACAGGTAATGGTGGATTTGGGGCAATAGTCACACAACAAGCAGAGGTGGGACCACCACAACAAAGGGCAATTAACGATGAAATAATTAGGTTTCTCAATGAGGGGCACATTGCTATTTATCAGGACTTTAAAATGTATAACTATGGGGGTGTGGAGTTAACAAAAGACCATTTTGAGTTGTTGTTAAAGGAATATTTGTGCCCACTGTGCCAGTTAATATAGTTGACTCACTTACTGAACTAAAGTTATTTTTGAGAAATATTCATTTCAGTTCATATTTTAAAGACAAGGATGTGAACAGGGAGACAGGTAACAAAGTACACTTAAGAGGAATAGTATTTTAACCCCCCTACACACCTTAGTACAAGTTTTTCAGAAGGTGGTTATTAATGATTTATATAAACTGTATGCTGAGAAAAAGAATGGGTGGTGTAACTTAACAAAAAAGGAGAAAGAAATTTTGACCCAAATTAGAGAGTGTAATGACTTAAAGGTGATGAAACCTGGTAAGGGAGGAGGACTGTTATTTTTAAAACAGAAGATTATAAGAACGAAATGACCTCCCTCCTTTACAATACTGACACCTATTCCTCTGTTTCAAAAAATGAGATTACGATAGCCTATGAAAGGTTGGATTTTTACTTAGAAGAATACTTTTTAGAAAATAGGATCGATGTGTACAAATTTTTACAACAGAAAAAGCCAGTGATACCGAATATTTTTGGTATAGCAAAGGTTCATAAGAATATTCACAAACCTCCTTTTAGGCCTACTTTGACTAGTGGGGGGGTAAGACTCATCCCTTGGCCATTCTTGTGGACAAATGGTATAAAGAAATAGTGGCCAAGACCCCCCATCTCCCAAAAGACTCTTGGAAATTTTTAGGAAAATTAAAACAGGATTTATGGAAGGAAGGGCTTATTTTCCTCACTATTGATGTAGTGCACCTCTTTACTAGTATTCCTAAAATTGAGGGGATGGAACTTTTTTATAATCCATGCAACAATTTTCTTCCCTTTCAGAAGACAGGATTAGGCTCTCAGTCAAACTGATGGAACTCATTTTGGATAATAATTTTGTCCATTTTGAAAGTGAATTTTACCAGCAAATCAGAGGAGTTGCGATGAGGGCAGCTTGTGCCACCACCTATACCAACATTGTCATGCTGGGATGGGAGGGTGAATTTATTCTGAAGAGTTCCTTTGCCAAGCACCTACATCTTTATGTGATGTTTTTGGATGATATTTTTATTTTATGGGATGGTACAGTAGACCAAATTTGTGAGTTTATGAAACATATGAATGGTAGCAGTGGTTATTTTAGGTTTACACATTCTTGGGTATTAGTATTAATTAATTGGATGCCAAGATTTCCCAACGGCACAACAAATTCATTTCCAACCTTTACAGGAAAGAATAATAAAGACTTTGTTTCGTTGGTATCCAAGGACTCGAGTGTTGGGGAGTTGATCTGCTATTTGTGTGGATTGCGTTGTCTTTACAGGAAAGAAACCTTTTGTAATGCATATCTGCACTACAGTAGCAACCATCAGAAGAAAGGATTGGTAAAGGGTCAAGCCATTGTGGTGGCAAGAATGACTACTGATACTGAAGAACTGGACCAGGAGTTTGACATACTAAAGAAAATGTTTTTAGAAAGTAAATATCCCCAGAAGATAGTGAATAGTATTTCTGAAGAAGAAAGGAAAGGTTGTGGTACCAAGTATCCACCCCTGTTAGGGATGGATTTTACTAATCAAAATAGGAATAAGGGAGGCAACAAATACAAAAAAGCCTTAGTAGTGGAACATAATGTTTATTCCCAAGAGATTAGGGAAGTTATAAGGAAGAACTGGAGTATTTTTAAGGTTAATAATGAAGTTTCCCAATTGGTTGGGCCAGAACCCCTTTTGTAAGCAAAACTGATAAGAACCTTAAACATATCTTAGAGAATGCTAAACAAACAGACAAAAATGTTGATACTGGTACCACATCCTGTGATAGTTGTGCATATTGTATGTACATTATGAAAGAGAAAACCATGGTTTTTGGACAATGTTTTGCATACCAAAGTTTTCTTTGTGAAAGGGAATTGTAATACCAACAAACTAGTGTACCTAGCTAAATGTGACAGTTGCTCAGGATACTATGTTGGAAAGACAGAGAGAGCTTTGAAATCAAGAATTTATGAGCACCTTTATGCTATCAGGAAGAAAAAGGAAGTTAATACATTGTACAGGCACTCTGTTGCGTGTAGTAATTTTGTTATGTTTAGCTTTGGTGTACTGGAAAAAAGTGCAGATTCATTCTAGGGGTGGTGACTGGCAAAGACATTTGTTAAAAAGAGAACTTGTCTGGCAGTTGCAACTAAATGCATCATCCCCCCCAGGTCTGAATGACCAAGTATCCCTCACACCCATACTGAGTGAAAAAGCAGATTTGTTAACATACATTTTAAAGGAATTCAACATGATTTTTATGTATTTTTGTTTATATTTCATAGTTTATTTTATTTTGAAAAATGTTTTTGCAAGTACTTGTGATTGGAATAGGTGTTTTGTACACCTTTAGCCCAGAAATTTTTTTAATTACTAGCATTTCTTAATTGGTTGATGAACTTCAGCTAGTTTATAAATAAGATGATGAATGTGAGTGTATTTTATCTGAAGAAGTCTCCATGAGAGATGAAAGCACTTATGTGATGTGTTTTACTAATAAAAACAATAGTATTTTATTCATGTTGAAGTCTGGTCAATTTCTACTTTTTTTTTTTTTACTGGTTTGGTGAAGTTTGGTATTTTTTTTAGTTAATTTTGAACCTGTGATAGGTCCCATATTTTTCCCAAGACTCACACTCCATGTCCATAAACACCCTGGAGAATATTAGTGTCCAACCTAACACTGTCATACTGGTTGACTTCAACTACCCCACCATTAAGTGGGAAAGCTACTCATGTACCGATGCACATGGCCATCACATCGACCTGGTCCTTCCTAACATAGGTGACTGTTGCTCTACACTAATAATCAACACCTCACTTGTTATATCTGAATACAAAATAATCCCCTTTGGAAATCCATGGCCATCCTACCCCCACTGCACAGGTAATCACCACAAAAAGCCTTTCCAAAGCTAACTATGGCCTCATAAAAGCAGAGGTGGCTAACCTCATGGCAGCCATGCAAATGGAGACTAGTTGCATGACAGCTAAATCAAACAACAATGCACTATGAACACGTACACAAATGCTTGGATACCACCTTACCCAATACAACCAGGACCCTCACTTCCAATAAAAGGAAGTTGATCCCCTGCCATAAAGAAACTGTACAACAGAAGGAAGAAACTGATGTGGAATAAGATGAAGTCCCAAGACAGGAAATAAACCCTTGTCAGCCTCAATGAATAGTTGTGATCCCTCATCAAATACTACAAAGTTAGCTGTGAGAAAAGACTTGGAGTATATAGTAAAGACAACCACAAGGCCTCATACAGTTATGTAAATAATCTCCATGGCAATACCAAGAATAGTTCTGAGCAACTAGACAATGGTACCTCCCAGACTGAGCCAACAAATAATGTCAATATACTGGCTGGCATTTTGAGTGCAAAGAGTACCCCTCACTCCCCAAAGGACCAATCATAATACCAGTACACCACCAGGCACCCAGTATTACTGCAGAACAAATTACAACACCACTGTCCATGGACAAGAATACAGCCTTTCTGGGACCCAAGAATATCCCTGGCTGTGTTCTACATGAACTACAGACTGACCTGGCACCTTACCCGTGTGCCCTGTTAAAGCACAGCCTCACCTCAGGCTTTGTCCCTACTGAACTGTACACTGCTACAGTCACCCCTCCCCACAAATGAAGTGTAACTACAGACCCTGATAAATACGGCCCCAACTGCCTGACAAGTCTGTTATGCGAAGCTATGGAATGCATCATCATGCACCTAATAAACATGGATATGGGAATATGCAGACTCAGGATCCCACACAGTTTACATTTGTGAAGAGTAGGTCATACCTCCTCATTCAACCTGGTCATCCTCTTGCCTTCAGTCACCTGAGCTGTGGATGAAGGCAAGGTGACACCTACAGCCTACATTGATCTTGCCAAAGACTTTCACAACATTCCCCACTCACTAAGCTCTGCATCAATCCCTATATCACTAGGCGGGAATAGCGGCACAAACACAGGGGTAGATTGGACATACTGCTGTCATACATTGAGACAGTTGCAGATGTCATTGGGTTTGTTGTAACATCCTTGATGAGGAATATGATGTCAGTAATACCAATAAATGTGAGTAATTACTGACTGCATTCCCCAGAGTCCACAACTGATATACCAAGGGCACCAACTGTGTGGTGAACACACAAATTTTGACAGGCAGACATGTGGCCAGTCTGTGAATAGTATGCCAGTGGAGAGGTATGTCAGAGACATATCACTGTGGGTCGTGAAGCCACACAGTAAATGCATGTTCACGCAAACCCTGTCAAGCTATCAATCCACCATGTGTATAAGAGCAATGATGACATAGAATCTGTTCAGAAATCTGGGGATATGCCCCCCCCCCATGTTGATTGGCTGTCTCCACATGTCCTGTTCTATGATGCATTGCCACCCACTGTACGTGAATCTGTAGGCCACCACCTCTGTAATGTCCCTCACACAGGCAAGGAAATGAGGCAAGGCACAAATTAAGAAATGTCCCATATGTTGGAACTATGGGCTGTACACAGACAACCCTCTCCTCCTCCCAACAAATTCCAACACATGTGAGAGATGCAACCATATAGCCAAACTGGAGGCTAAGCTCCCTCAACTCAGTACTGGCAAAACCTGTCAGGAGGAGAAGGAAACCACACTCACTACAATTCCAGTCTCACATAGACCTACCATGACAGCAAACCAAACACATAAACACACAAAAACATACTCGGAGGCTCTAAATAAAAATCTGCCTAAGCAGCAGAGACCTCCAAAGCAGACACCCAAGCAACCGCTACCCCAAAACAAAACACGTGCAACACATAGGTCACGAAGCCAGTGTGCCGAACAGTCACAGCCCTTAAGGCTAAACAACACACCTGATACACTTGTAATAGGTGACTCTATCATCAGGCACAATGACGTCCCGCTCACCAGGCTGAACAAGGAAAAGGTCATGGTGAGCTGCCTGTCGGGCGCTAGGATCTGCCACATAACACAAGCACTCAGGTCACTCCAAGGCAAGTACAAATATGACTCAGTCATTGTCCATGCTGGTGTGAATGACCTGAGACGTACCTCCCTGGACTACATGAAAAGAGACATTGAGGAGCTCTCTGAGCATGTGGCTCAGGCCGGTATGACCCTGACCTTGAGTAGCATCTTACCCTCACTAAGAATGATGCAACAATATGAAGACAAGATGATCAATTTCAACAATTGGCTTAAGTATTGGTGTCATTCAAAGGGGGTCCAATGCCTGTCAGCCTGGGATGACATGCTCGACAAGCCACGATGCTTCACTAGGGACGGCTTGCACCTGTCACCCCTGGGCTTTCGGATATTGGCAAAGGCTCTTGCTACCCCCATAGTGCCTTTTTTAGGCAAGGCTCAAAAGACAAACCCACCTCCATAGGTATCACAAGGGATAGGAAACTAAGAGTAATGCTACTCAACGCCAGAAGTCTAAATCTCAAGATGCATGCACTCGAAACTCTCCTTAGCATGGAGAACATCGATATCTGTGCAGTAACAGAAACCTGGTTCAAGGATCCCGAGAGCACCCCAGCACTACCAGGTTATACCTCATACCATGCTTTTCGGCCCCAAAACTTGGACCGAACCAGAAAAGGAGGGGGAGTATCAATATTCGTCAAAAATACCCACACCTCCAGGTTGGTGGCACAGCACGAAGCATCAGAGACTATCCATGTGCAACTAACAGTGGGTAAAACTGCCTTCCAGTTTATAGCCTGCTATAGACCACCCTCCCAAACCCAGGAACCCCACTCGGCCTTCCTGAGAGCACAAGAAAATATGAAGGTCTCTCCAAACACCATTATATTGGGTGACTTCAACTACCCAACCATAGACTGGGATCATTACTCTAGCTCCAACACCCCAGCTCAAAGGTTACTAGAATTTATAAACTCAAATGCTATGGAACAACTTGTTACCACTTCCACAAGAGGGGAAAACATACTGGACCTGATCATCACCAACATGGGGACTCTATGCTCCAGACCAGAAGTGTATCCCTCACTGGTAAGATCAGACCATAAACTAATCTCACTGGATATTTACATCCCAACCCCACCCCCTGCCCAGAAAACCACAGTGAAAAACTTCTCTAAAGCAAATTTCACACTCCTTAAAACCGAGGTGGAATCCTTCAAAGCCCCCGGGCCTGTGGAAAATACGGCCCAGACCGCAGAATCCTTTATAAACGCATTCTATGAACACCTTCAGGAATGCATGGATCATGCAATCCCAAATAAAACCAAGAACCAATCCACCAAAGCCAGACGTCCTGTCTGGTGGACCCCAGCCATAAACAAACTATACAATAGAAGGAGGAAGCTACTACATGATAGAGTAAAATCCCAAAAAGGGAAGACATCTCTGATCAGTGTTAGCAAAAAACTATGGGCACTCAAATAATCGTCTAAGGCCAGCTTTGAGAGAAAAATTGCACAGGACACTAAAGATAATCACAAGGCTTTCTTTAGTTATATTAGGAACCTGGGTGGGAATTCCCAGATATGCTCAGAATTAGTCCAAAATGACAAAAAATACACCGAACCCACAGACATTGCCAACATCCTAGCTGACAGGTTCAGCACAAACTTCCCCGCCCCCTCCCCACCAAAAGGGCAAATATCTATCCCAGCAGAGTGCTGCCCCCCTGACATCTCAGATGCTCAGGTAAGAGCCGCCCTCTCCAAAGCAAAATACACAGCATCAATGGGACCAGACAGTGTCCCAGGCTGTGTCCTACATGGACTCCAAGAAGAGCTAAACCCAAACATAAAACTACTGTTCAATCTCAGCCGTACCACAGGATATGTACCCAAAGAGTGGCGTACAGCAACTGTGGTCCCTCTCCACAAAGGTGGTGCCTCAACGGATCCTGGAAACTATCGCCCTATAAGCCTGACTAGCTTGGTCTTCAAAGCTATGGAAAGGATCATCATGGACCTCATAAAAAAAGATATTGGGGACCTACAGACACTGGATCCTACCCAGTTCGGCTTTGTTAAGGGCAGATCCTGCCTCTTAAACATGGTTGATTTCCTTGAAACAGTCACCAAGGCCATTGATGAGGGGAAGGTGGTCCACACAGCCTACCTGGACCTCGCAAAAGCCTTCGATACAATACCCCACTCGGGCATTATAGATAAGCTCACCAGCTTAAATATAAACCCCTATGTCACTAGATGGGTTGCAAACTGGCTCAAGGACAGAACCCACATGGTTAGAATTGCTGGAGCCATGTCAGACTCCAAGCCAGTTACAAGTGGCATCCCACAAGGCTCAGTCCTGGGACCTCTCCTGTTCGGTATATATTTCTCAGAGGTACAGGCAAACACGGAAGGACTGTGGCTGACCAAGTTCACAGATGACTGCAAACTGGGCGCTATAATCGACTCTCCAGCCAACACAAGCATCCTTCAAAAAGGCCTTATAGAAACAGACAACTGGTGCCAGAGCCATGGCCTTAAGCTAAACGCCAAAAAGTGTATAGTCATCCCCTTTGGCAAAAACAAAGTGCCCACAAATTACCACATAGGTGGTAATCTATTAAGTACGGAAGAAGTAATTAGGGACCTGGGGACCCAAGTTGATAGCAATCTCTCATTTGACAACCACATGGCCAAAGTGGTTAGAAAAACATTTTATATAGCCCACCTAATCATGAAGGGATTCACATCTAGATCAGGGGAGGTCATCGTGCCTATTTACTCATCCCTCATCAGGCCCATAATTGAGTACAATGCCCCTTTTGGGATGTACCTTACCAGACACCTGCAGTAACTGGAAAGACCCCAAAAGTACCTCACCAAGAGGATCAAAGGGCTCAAACAGATGCCATATGCTGCCCGGTTAAAGAAACTCCAGCTCTACTCAGTGACATACTGCCTGCTCAGAGGCGATCTGTGCCTGACGTATAAAGCCAAGTCCAACCCGGAATTAATGGGCATGCTGCACCTCAGAAAATCCAAATCCCATTGAGCTACGCACTCGAGAGACTTGAACCTCAGCACTGAAATAAATAGGACATGCTGGAGGGACAGATTCATAACCCAGAGGCTCCCTTCACTCTGGAATAAAATCCCAGTCCAGGTTAGGCAGAGTCCCTCATTGACTCTGTTCAAGAGGAATCTTGATGAGTGGATGGGAGATCATAGGTTTACCCCAGGTATCACTTCTGTGTCACTGTTAGACAGAGGCACAGTATACTAACCTCAAAAAAGGGCATAGCAAAATTAATTTTAAAATGGGTGGTGAAAGCCAAACACACTCTGGCTAGGCTTATAAATGCCCTAGGGCAGATAGCCTAGTATGAACCTATGAACCTATGAACCTATGAACTAGCAGCAGTGTCCAGGCCCACAGCACAATACAATGTAGGCACCTACATAGTGGTATGGCCGTAGCAATACCTGACATCTTCACATCTGTACAGAGGACAGACAGAAAGTAGATAGCCAACAGGTTATGCATTAGGATGAATGTATTGAAAGATACACGTCTGAAACTGAAAGGTATGCCATTACTACAAGACAGCAGTCCTCAATGACATGTCCAAATAACATAGTAGTCTACAGTTAATATCAACATATCAGATCAATATCCAATACTAGATGCATATAAACATACAGCTCAAACATGTAGAACAAGATACTCAGTACTCAGAGTCCAGCTTTGCATGCAGGGGTGTATGGTTCCAGTAATACAATCTGCAATATACTCTTAATTGAAAAAGCACTGTTAAAAGTACTAATGTAATGATACCATATGTGTTAAGGTATTTCTGTCAACCAGTGCACTGTAGCTGGTGTAACATGCAAGTGTGACTGCGTATAACATGGGATAGTACCCATGTATGAAACAAATCCAAAGAGAACAGATTGTGGTACCACCCATGTATAGCCGAGTGTCCCATACAGTATACTCACACCCCTTGCTACTGTAATGACAGCACACAGAAGCATTTTATGTGCAGGGAATTAAATTTAATTAAAATTAATTAAATGTTATCAGTCTGGAATGTGATCAGTGGTTATCAAGGCTAGGCTATGCTTAGTAGGTGTAATCATTCCTTAAATGTAAATGCTAAGTAGATTTGCACACTGGTAAGCAAAGCCTACACAATGTAAGCACCTATTCGTTTAGCCATATGTTAGCACCACTTACTGTCAGGCAAACCCAAGCAAATGCACTTAAAGCTGCTCAAAACTGACTTAACTACTCTGCAGCCAAGAGTCCTTGTTCTGCCTAGCAACAAAATAAACAGCCCTTGCACGTCTTGAACCCAGGACCCTTTAGACTACAGCACTTAACCAATAAGCAATCCAAACTGTAAGCATGTCTGTTGCTTTTTCAAATATATCATTCAGTACACATACTGAATAGGGAACAATTGGTTTGACTACTACAATTGTTTACTACTTGTTATGAAAATTGTGTTGAATCAGTCATGTTTTTATATCTAAATATACACATATCAAATAAATATGGTATATACATCTGAGAAGGTATATACAACACTCATGTTTACACATAACAAAGATATGGATATATCTATATCTCTCTCTCTGTATATATATATATATATATATATATATATATATATATATATATATATATATATATATATATATATACATACATACACACACACACACACACACACACACACACACACACACACATATATATATTTTTTTAATGTTTGATATATATAAATATATACATTTATATATATATATATATATATACATATATATATATATATATATATATATATATATATATATATATATATATATATATATAAAAACATATGCCCATAACATGCAGTGGTCATACCTCAGCACCATAACTCTCAACTAAATGTAGAATGTTGCTACAGTAACAGGGGTTGTGTCAACATGCACGTTGTGAAGGAAGGCTCTTCTGAAACTGACAAGTTCACCATCAGTTACTGACAGACATCATAAAATCATCATAGTGAAGTGCCACACAAATCACAGTAATGATCCTGTGGAATACAGCAGAAATATGAGCAATAAACATGGACAGTCTGAAACAATCTAGTCAGTTGAGAGGTATATACAGAACTCTTTAGTGCAAGAAATGTGGTCCAAGCCTGACAAAGGGTATATTTAAAGCCACAAAAATGGGGATATATCACAAATACTGGAGTAGATAAGCTCACACTGTTGATGCATTCACACCCTCCTGTCTATCTTGACACATATTAACTGGAGGAGCAAAGGTCCCAAGCCTGCATACTTATTTATTTATTTATTTAGTTATTGCATTTGTTTACTGGGATAAGTCCACTGGGCATAAAAGAGCCCATTTTCAGTGGAGGCCCAGGGAAAAAAGCTCCAACGAGATACAGAAAAAAATATAAACCTTAATTAGTACAGAAGCAGAAACAGTGTTACAGATAGTAAATATAGTAACATATACAGAATATATACATAAAAGCAGGAACCTAGTTTGTTTGATTACAGCAATATATACAGTAAATATACATTAAAGCAGAATTCAATGAATTCTAACTAGTTAGTGACATACATCTTCACAGCATCCCACTGCTTTGTCAGAAATACACAACACGTATGCTGGCCAAGCAACAGTACATCTGACAAATATCTGGACATAACATCACACTAGGGTGAATATACTGAGCTGCTAAGCATGACACTAAGCACTGTCTAAACTATAGGCAGACTGCCACAACACTAACCCATTTTATCTATGGGGGAATACACATGTAATTGCAAATATAGCAGGCACTACAGGCATGTAACAGCACGTAGTAACAGACACCAGTGTGAAAGTGCATACTCACAACCAATCTCAACACAGTCACAGTCACATTACAGTAAGCCTAATTAATAGTACAGTATATGGACTGTGTGAACAAAACCCATCATCATATTTGCCAGTCACACACTAACCCTACATATACTGGCCCAATTCACAGTGTAGTCTGATGCCTGACTGTGGTATGGGACATGTCTGAGTCTCTCCCTACAAATATATAAGCTGATAGTGTACCAGAAACTGGAGCAGCATGCAACATCAGATAGAACAGGCCCAAGAACACTGACATCTACCCTAGTCTGTACACAGGCCAAATAACATATTCACAATACACTGCTACACAATACTGATACTCTGTCAACAATCACCATAAGTACACAGACCTCACTACTGTACAGACTACAACAGAATGTACAGGTTTTGTCCTCAAATATAAGGCCTCCTATACATAACATGTCTGGCAGTCTGATATATCACTGGCTTAATATCAGGAATGATGTCAGTAAATTATATATATACTGTACATATCCACCTCTTACTGCATGACATATGGACAAAGGGTGACAGACTTGGGGGACAGAGGCACAAACACAGGGCCAATATTGACATATTGATGTGATAAAATGAGAAAATTGCTGGTGTAACAGGGTTTGTTGTGACATATCTCTTCTGAGGAATATGAAGTCAGTAACACAAACATGGATGTTACCATTTACTGACTGCAATCATCAGAGTATGCTATTCCATTTATAAAGACAGAAAATGTATGAGTAACACATCATATGTAAGACTCCAAACTCTGGCCAGTCTGCAGATAGCCCTACAGGTGAGAGTTTTCTCAACCACATAACACTGCCATGCCAGACTTTAAATCATGCAGAACAGCCATATCCACACAAACCCTGTTAAACCAACATTACTTCAAATGTAGAACAGCAATACTTACATTCTGTCCCCATGTCTGGAACATCCCCCTCCAGTTTGTTGGCCTGTCTCCATAGTGTTTGTTGTAAGAGTATTTCCAACTACCATCTGTGATGTGGTTTGTCAGACACCCATATGAAGTCCTGCTCAAAGTGAAGGAAAACGGCCAACATCCACATGAGGTGCTTAGTTACAGGAGTCTGTTTACATGCAATTGGCTATAGGAATGATACCACAGCTGTTCCACATGCAATTAGCAAGTGGGGGACTCCAATTCATGCACAGGTCATCAGCTGATCTTGAGCATTACCTACAGAAGTCAAGCTGCTGCCTATGCAAAACAGATGTATTTTTCCACATCTACCAGAAGGAGAGAGAGAGAAAGAGACAGTGACAGAGAGAAAGAAAGAAAGGAAGAGAGAAAGAGCCAAGCTTGTTTGTGTATAATCCGTGGGTGGAGAGTGGTCTCTGGGTATTATAATGGTTGCCAATATTGTTCACTAATCCATACTGTCACATAGTCATTGCACATGGCAGTAGACATTTATGGCTGTTGATTGTCTACAACAACCTTTACAGTGTATGACAACTGTCGGCCTTGTAATGTGGACATTGGGACATATAGGTCCTCAATATAATAATGTAGCAAAACCCGGACCACAATGAATCCTGTTATTACACAATCACCCCAACACCTACTGATGGCCAACACACACACACACACACACACACACACACACACACACACACACACACACACACACACACACACACACACACACATACACACACTTGCAAGTGCTTAGTTTCGAACTTCCACCTAGCTATATATTGCTATTACAGCATTGCTCATTTATCGCAAGCACCATGGGGCTTATATGTTGGAGACGTGTCCAAAGGTATCTTTGGAGGTGAGTGACATCAGCAGCAGTGTTAAAGGAGGGGTAAGGGAAGTGCAGTAAGTGTGAATATCCACAAAATCAGGTGTCAACAAAGACACACACACTTTCTCTCTCACAAACACACACATTATCATTGTTGCTAGGAGCAGGATTAGAACTCCTACCTAACTAGTTTGCTACACTATGGTATTATGCAGTTATCGGAAGTGGCACAAAGCATATAAGTTGGAGAGCTGTCCAAAGGTATCTTTGAAGGTGAGTGACATCAGCAGCAGTGCTAAAGGAGGGTTAAGGGAAGTGTAGTAAGTGTGAATGTCCACAAAATCAGGCATCAACAAAGACGCACACACTCTCTCAAACACACATGCACATTATTACTGTTGCCAAGACCAGGATTAGAGCCCCTACCTTACTAGTTTGCTATACTATGAGATTACACAGTTATTGCAAGTGCCACGGAGCTTATATGTTGGAAATGTGTGTAAAGGTATCTTTGAAGGTGAGTGACATCAGCAGCAGTGCTAAAGGAGGGGTAAGGGAAGTGTAGTAAGTGTGAATGTCCACAAAATCAGGTGTCAACAAAGATGCACACACTCTCTCACACAAACACACACGTTATCACTGTTGCCAGGAACAAGATTAGAATTCCTACCTAACTAGTTTGCTATACTATGACATTATGCAGTTATCTCAAGCACAACAGAGCTTATATGTTGAAGAGTTGTCCAAAGGTATCTTTGAAGGTGAGTGACATCAGCAACAGTGCTAAAGGAGGGGCTAAGGGAAGTGTAGTAAGTGTGAATGTCAACAAAATCAGGTGTCAACAAAGACACACACACTCTCTCACTCAAACATTATCACAGTTGCCAGGCCTAGGATTAGAACCTCTACCTATTTAGTTTGCTACACTACAGTATAATGCAGCTATTGCAAGTGCCACATAGCTTATAGTGTTGAGATTTGGCCAAAGGGTTATTTCAAGGTGACTGACATCAGCAAACATGCTAAAGTAGGGCAATGGGAGGTGTAGTGAGTGTGAATGGCCTCAAAATCATTCATCTCCACGCACACAGTTTAACAGTTACCATGTCTGGGCTTAGAACTCCTACCTAACTAGTTTGCTATACTACACTATTACACTTATCGCAAGCACCATATAGCTTATAGGGCTGAAGTTTGGCCAAAGGGTTATTTCAAGGTGACTGACATCAGCAGGAGTGCTAACATGGGTAATGGGAAGTGCAGTGTGTGTGAATGGGCCATAAATCATTCCTTTGGAAATACACACTCACACACACACACACACACACACACACACACACACACACACACACACACACACACACAAAACTTTACATTTGACAGGACTGAGTATACAAATGCTACATGAATACTGATTTGTACTATCATGTTATGCAATTATCACAAGCACCACAGACACTCTAGGGCTGAGGGCTGCCAAAAGGAATGTCTACATTGATTAACATCAGCACATCATGTGATATTGGACAACTGGATGTGCAGTGGTGGGACAGGCCTCATAATGGAATTCTCTCTGTCACTGTCTGTCTCTCTCTTCCCCACATCTCTGTGTTTGTGTGTATGTTTGACACATTATAGTGTGTTGGCATTGGATATGTGTGAGTAGTCCTATCCAATGTGTGTATGGAGCATAAATGGTGTACAATTTGGTGTGTGTCCACAGACATCTGCGAATTACAGATATGTATAGTCCACTGTGTTGTCAGACACGGGCTTCATTTCTCTAAGTGTAGGAGCATACCCAGTATGACCTTCTGTATTGAGTGTGTGAATCCATTCCGGGAAGGGTTGTACTCCAGTCCAGGGTTTGGTGTTCTACACCTGCTGCTAGCAACCTGTTTCTGCAGGATATCTGTAGATAGGTTGACAATATGGAGTCATAATGGGTGACAGATAGGGGGATACTGTAACTATTGCTGTCTGTGTTGCTTGTGTTACATGGTTGGTGTTAGCAGAGATATTCAGACATATGTACTGTTTTACACTGTGATGTGTTATGTCATCAACTACTGACAGATATAATTATTTGCTCACAGTTATTTCCTGGGAAATATAAGATGAATGAAGCTGAGTCCAGTATTGTCATCTGCAGCCTACACATTCTTGCACACTCATGCCATTCTGGAGGGGTAGCTGCAGACACTTGCTGATAGGTCTGTGTAAATGGTCCAGCACCTTGGTACTATGGTGGCTGAGGATCCCCTTCTTGTACATATATCGACTTAGAATGGCCATATCCTGCTGTGGCCATACCTCTCAGCTGCACAGATTCACCCAGGTTACCCAGAGGCAGGGGTCATATATCTGGTCAGTTCCCCTTCACATTGTAGTTTACGAGCAGGTTTGTAGCCACCCATTACTGGGTTTGCAGGCAGGGATAGTATGGGCACACATCAGAGTTTCAGACTTCACACACTCCATGACGTCCATGCTTCTACACCCCCCAGTCTGTTATTCTATCTTATTCCTAACATTATGTGAATGATATCTGAGAAGTATCCCTATAGTTGGCCCTCCATCCCAGTCGTATTTATGGATTGGTCCACAGTTCATGCAGTAGGACATGGGGGGCATGCTATTGGGATTTGTCAACATGGCCTTGCATTTGTGTTCTGTTGACTGTGTTAGGTTGTTAGTTGGGACTCCATGAAATACCATACACTGGCACTACAAGTGAGGCACAGGCCTTTGACAGAGGACTGCAGACCATTTGGTAGTGATGCAGGTCATCTGTAGCAGGCCAGTTGATTCTGTCACTCCAACATTCCCAGGCTGCAAGCCAGTGGTTTCCCCTGGGGTGACAGGGTAAGTGTGCGAGGTGTTAATGGTGATAATTCCTGTCCATATTGATCCATTGGTCTGGATGCAGGCAGGCTGTTGCTTACAGTTAGGGACACACCTGCATAAGGCACCTCTTCAGCATGCTGCATTCTGTGGGTATTCCCATACAGAAGTGGGGTCATACTGTACTTATTCCCAACAGCAAGGATATGACCTGTGATAAACCTGTGGCTGATGATGGGGTGAGCTGAGTGCATGTGTGATATGGGGGCTTCTTGCAGCTGACTCACATATATACCTGGGACATTCCCCTTTTGCTGCCTTGTGCGGGGACATAGGCAGTCTCCCATTACTTCATAACTGTGCCTTTTGTGGTCTGCCAGTGATTGGCCAGACTACATCAGTATTCCATACTACACATGCAACTAATGTGCTGCTTACCAGTATGTACAATTCCAAAGGTGTGTGCAGTTGACAGTTACATTTTATGCACTCTGTCTAGGGTACTTCCACCTATGTACTGTGTGTATGTATGGGCCCACATTCATGGGATGTCCATCTTTCAGATGATGACAGATACTGACAGCTGGACAGTGAGTATGGACGACTGCTGACATGGGTATTGATGAGAAGCATTGTGGTCGGCATTGCAGTTGTCGGAACATGGCCCTAATAAACACAGTACTGCCCATAGGCCACTGAGACACAACCCTCCATGCCTACATGCTGACCACCTCCAGACAATATTAAACACACAACAACCTAACACACAGACCCCTGCACATTGTACACATGCAACAATCTATCCTCTAGATTGGGCCAGCTCAGGTAATCTGTTCTTCACTGATATTACTCCTCACACTTACATGTTACTGCATTTTTACATAGTATTGTGGGGGGGGGGCACACCTGACGACTTTAAATATTTGCTATGACTGTACTGGTATTTCAGGAACTCTGTTGGATTCCATTTCATATTGTATTCTGACCTATCATGCAGACTAGAGGCATATCAGTAGAGTAGAGTTCTTAGGTTTTATTGACCTACATTTAAGTTTCAGACTTCGTACCGTTCAGAACTAACATACAACTGCCAGACCTGTTGTAGTCTGTTTGTGTAGGTCTGGAGTGGGGCTGTTCACCATTGCCATCAATTGGAGGCCTTAGCCCAGCCTTTCTTTATGGTCATCTACACTTGTCCTGCTGGCTGAGGCTGGTGGTAGGTATGTGAGCCTCACTGACATGCATGTGTGTGTCCCATGGACACACATTTGGGCCAACACCTGTACTGCAGTGGGATTTGTCACCTTGTCTAGTACTGCCTAGTATGTTGACACCAGTATTTGTTATGGATTTCATGCTGCCCATATAGGTGTCCACTATCTGCTGACATCCCATTCAGCCACCCAACTCCCTTGCATGCTCACGTCCATACTATAGATACAACTATCAGGACATACTACTCCATTCAGTAATTGATAGGAAGAGTGACTTACTTTGTAGCTGGGCAAGTATTGAGGATGGTGCTGGAGGGCTAACTATGTCAGATGCACATAGTACACTCCCTATACATGGTAAAGTACAGGTAGTGTCATGTTTGGCATCCCTTTTACTGTATGTGTGAGTCAGAGAGAGGTGTCATTACCTGGGTCCCTACCATGTCAGTGTATGTACTGTGCATTGCCTCTTTGCCAAGGCCTGGTCATACTGTGCACACCTCCTTCTGCCTACATGGGCAGGCTCAGGTAGTTCCTCCTCCGAGTTCCTCTGTGCCTCTGATGGCATTGACAATGGTGGGGGCTGTGTGCCTTTGCTCCGTGCTGTTCCTGCTGCAGCTGTTTCCACAGGATCATATTGTGTAGCATGGCACATACTATGAACATCTGTGTACATGTAGCTAGAGAGTACTGCAAGGCTCCACCGGATATGTCCAGGCAGAGGAAGCGTGACTTGAGCATTCCAAACACACGCTCTATTATGATCCTGGTTTATGCATGTGCCTCATTATGGAGTTCTTGGTCAGGTGTGTGTGCATTTCTGAGGGGTGTCTTCAGCCACGGCTCCAGTGCATCACCAGCATCCCCCACTAGGTGGTCATATGGGATGTCCCCACTGGCAAATGCCTTGTACAGCTATGTCATATGCCAGATGTGGGAGTCATGATAGCTTACAGGCCTGCCAGCAGACTCATTCAAGATAATGCCCTGGGCATTGCACATGACCTGGCAGTTGATGGAGGGGAAGCCCTTGTGGTTTATGTAGACCTTACCCCGCTCGCCAGATGGTACTTTGATGTGTATGTGCATGCAGTCTATATCACCTACTACCTCAGGGTATTCTGCTATTTGGTGAAAGAGATGCATATTGCTGGTCAATGCCTCATGGGTGTTGAAGAAATATATGTGCTCACTGGCATGTGCTGACGTGGCATCCAAGAACCAGTCGAGTAACCTGGATGCTGATGCCTGTGAGATTCCCATAATATTCCCAGTTGCCCTTTGGAATGTACCTGTGGCAAGTATTCTTAAGCCTACACATACCTTGGTATCCACTGGGATGGGTTCCCCTCAGTTATTTCTGTGTGTGAGGCAGGGCCGGCACAGCTCAACAATTTGCTGTAGAATATCCCTGTTCACCCTATACTGCTCCACTATCTCCAGCTCATGTACCCCTGGTAGGTTACCCTGGGTCTGTACACTCTTGTCCTCCTCCTCACTGTGGGATGGTCATCAGCATTCCCATCCTCACCACCCTCAGCCTCTTGCACATATTGATGTATGGCAGCGACAGCAGCCCCTAATATTTTGTTAGTTTTGTCAGGTAAAATTTCCCCATCTGTGTACACCGTTGGTGTAGAGTTTGTGGGGAAAAAAGAGACTGAAAGGTGTTTGCATAGTTTATAGAAGTGTGCTCGACTGTTGCCTGTGTAATTGACTGATTCTGATACATTTCACCTGCCAGCTATGCTAGTTCTCCTTGATTGCCTTCATAATGCTGTTTTCCCTGCCCATTGCCTTACCGTTTAAGCCCCACTGTGCAACGAGCATAACTAGTGCTCAGATGTGAACAGAGCTGCTATTTCCTGTTTTTTTTTTTTGTTTTGTTTTGTTTAAAACCTGGTGCATGGCACACATACCCATTTAGGCAATGTAAACACTGCCAGGCAGCCTCAGACACAACCCATTCCTTAGCTTTGCTTAGCTAAGGGCAAACACAGGCCACACAGCTCCAATAAGCTTACAGCATGCATGACACTCCCCCTTATGAGGTCATCCACCTCTTAGACTTATATAGTGGTGTTGCTGGAACTACACGATTGGGTGCACGCTAACACTGCGAGGAAATCTGTGATTCAGTATCAATCCCCTCATTTGCATAAACCAGAATGCAAATTCATAGTTAGCACACTCACACTGAGACTTCCCCCTTAGCAACCACTATTTCCTGGTATTGTTGTCTTATGCATGCCATTGATGGCAAAATGCTGATTTGGGTTTAAAAGCTTATTTCCCCCTTTTCTTCTTATTTTTGGGGCAATCCTGTTTGCACACCACTGCCCTAAGCTTAAACAGCCGAGATCGGCCAAAATAAAAAACTTGTTTTTATGAATTTGCAACTATGTTTCATGCCAAAGGCCATATATTTGGCCATTGGCATGCCTACTACATTGACTACATGCTTTCTTTTGAGCTGTCATGTCATCGTTTTGTAATTTCCAGAAATGTATTTGGTTACTAACCAAATACATTTCTACAGGTTACACTATTCCTGCACAGAAGCCTGCCTGCTTCCTGGATTGCTAATTCACCTCATTTGCATGGTTTTCACCAGCAAATGAGGCAATTAGCATATATCAGTGGTGTCCGTGCGGGAATAGTGTAGGCGCACTTGTGCATGTCTCGGGGGCTCATTCCTGGATCACTCGGTGACCATATTGCATGCAGCAGCTCTTGCACTATTCAGGCACTCTGTGCAGAGATTGCTGAATCTGGGGATATTATTTCTTGTTTAATATGGCACTGTTTGTTAGAGTGTGCTTTAAATGTGTAATTTTGAACTTTTTTTCCATTAAGCAGTGAAACAAAACATATCAACCAATATTGATGAAAGTATTCATTTCAGAACATTTCAAATATCAACTGCGTACCCTTTATATGTCTAATTGTGATAAAACTCACCACAGTAAAGTATTCCAATTTGCTTTACACAAATGCATACTGGTTTTACAAAGACTAATGATTTTTTAACTTTATCTTCTCAGCAGGGTTACTCATTTTTATCCAAAGACATTCTCCAAACCCAACAATTATAGCTACATTGTTAACTGCATTATTGCATTATTGTCAGATGTCTGTGTCAAAACATAAATAATAATAATGATCAGTCACATATTTCAAATTTTGTTTCACAGAGCCACACAGTAGCCAATGTATTACAACTTAGTTAATACACACGTGTACACTAGTACTGCCAAGCCAGATTAAAGACTGTTTAAAAATAACCAGATGGTAAGCATATATGATACTTTCATCCTCAGATATTCCCCACAACCATCAGTCATAGCCACTTTGTTGACTGTGTATACCTCTTATTGTTATGAAGAAATAGATTAGTTGTATTTTATTGGTAACTTTAGATGAACTTCATGAAACTGTATAAAGGACACTAGCATCAAACATAAGACTTAGCTATGTGTAGCACAGTTTAAATGGAGGAGAATTTATGACAGCATAAGAAATATTAACCCCTTGATAACATATGCTAAGTCAATATGCACGCTCTTTGTAGAAGTAAAAGTTAACTGAATAACTTCACATTAAAGAAACTATTACAAATGCAGACAATGCCATTGGCAAACAGCATTGCAATTCAGTGTATTGTCTAAAAGGTAGTGTCTGCTGCTTTTGAAGAATAAATTGCAATAATATTCCCTGAACTAAATCAGCTATGCAAGAGAGAATGGCTGGCAAACAACAGGTCTGTAATTGTTAGGCATGCAGTCCATGAGACCAGTACTTAACCTCACCCAAATTCCCAATTGCTTCAAGGCACTGCCTGGTTAAGTGACTTGCTCAATGTCATACATTAGGCAAATGAAGGTGGAAAGATTCAAACCATGCCTTGTCACTGTAAGCAGCTCATAATGTAGTTGGAGCTTTAGTCCTCTATGCTAACTACCAGAGAGACAGGTTTTAACTAAATGCAGAAACCAGTTACAATACAAAGTTTTAGAGAAGACTGTATCACAGTAATATGCAAAAATGGTTACATAACTGATGCTGAAAATCATATGGTTCTGAATATCACTGATTATCACTGCAAACAATGTAGACTATATGACCTGACAAACGTCAACCCCTTTGCAGCTGTTGGAAGGCTGTAAAGAAGGTACTGTAAAAATATATTATTAATATGCATCATGATTAGACTATTAAATAATCCAGGTCTATTAATGAATTAATTCATTCTTTAGAACAATGAATAAAGCAAAATAATTAAAGACAATATCAATGCTGCAGTAGCTTTTGTTCAACATCTCACAAGTCATTCAAAAATTAGAAATATTACAGCTTGCAATATACTGCTTTTGGAGGGGAGCTTACATACTTGCAGGACACCTTTATGTCATTTTTGATCTGACTATGTCTTTTCTGTCACCAAGAATAGCTATTCTCTTTAGCATCAGTCAGTACAGGAATAACCTGCCTGAATTGCTGATAATGCCATATTGTTGCAGCATACACCTTCAGAGTCAATAGAACCAAATCATGGACAAATGGGGCCTTATGCAGAGTAAGGAATTAGGCCCCTATTAGCCATACACATATTCCATTACTTGGCTGTCTCTCCCCAATTATTATATACACTGTTCATACCTATCACATACATATTTTCTTTTTTACTTTTACAGTTATTAGATTTGGATTTCATTTACAACTTGTATTTCCAATTGTACAGAAAAAAAAAAAAACTCACAGCCATTTTCTAAACAAAAACTGTCACAGTTGAAAACAAACAGCATGAAAAACAGAACACTTACATTTATTAAAAATGCATATTGCAACCAACTACAAGAGACATACTGGGATTCATACTTAAATAGCATATAGTGAAGTACAAATTAGTGGCAATGTGAATGGTGCATGAATTCAAAAGACAAATGTGCAACAAGCCTGGGAAAGCCCATCAAACATGTGTCCCTTTTCAGGAATAGCGCTGGAGTACCATCTAGTGAAGTAACTTTGTCAGAGTCACAAAGAAGACAAAAGAAGGCAGAGGGAATCAAATCCTTTACTATAGGAAACAACACTTTAACAACTCTTAGCCTTACTCATCTATATTAAGTGCTAGATAAACCACTGTATCCCAAACATGTGCATTTCACATCTGTGTGCTTAAAAAAATAACCTAAATTAAACATGCATTCATAAGTTAAAACATTAGCTTTAAACTCAAGACTTCATGCTGCCCACTTTATTCATAGCTAAATAATGAACACACTGTCAACATTCAACAGAACAAGACAACCACTTAGGAGTCTAACCCAAACACCTAGTTCCCCCAAAGCATTTTCTGGTTTAGTGACTTTTTAAGGATAGGGCATAAATATGAGGCAAAATTAGTGAGCACTTAAAATTTAACAGAACCATTTTGTATCAACATGCATTTTGCAAATGACAAAAAAGCAGGTGGGATGGATTATTAAGTCTTCTGCCTCCTGTAGGGTTTGATTCTACCCACTGTGTGACACTGAGCAAACCACTTAATCAGATGCCCACCTCTAACTGGGGCATCACACACAAACTGCCTGGTTAAGTGACTTGCTCAATGTCATACAGTGGGCAAATAAAGGTGAAAAGATTCAAACCTTGCACCTTTGCCACAGGAAGCAGGTCATTAAGTAGTCATAACTTTAATCCTCTATGCTAACTACCAGAGTGACAGGTTTTAACAAAATTCAGAAATCAGTTACAATACAAACTTTTAGAGAAACTAAACACACACACACACACACACACACACACACACACACACACACACACACACACACACACGCGCGTACACGTACACCAAAGTAAAGCCCTGATTCAATTTCTGTGACATGCTTACTTGCAAGCAAGCTCAATGCAAAAGGTCTGCAAGAAAAGTAAATTCATACAGCATAATCTGTTATGAGTAAACCAAGTATGTGGACTACAGCATGCTCCATTACACTCCATGCTACATCCTGTAGGGGTGCATCTATTACCTGTAAGTGTGGAGGGGGTGTAACCTCCTGTACTGGAGGAGAAAGATCATGAAGATATCTGGAAAAGAGATGGTAAAGCTATGGGCCTTGGGCAACTGCCCATTTCACTCCTATTGTAATCCACCACTGATTAATGTATGATCTTTGTACAAAAAAAATATATATCACTGAAGGTTTGCCTGTGGGGAAAGGGGGAATGTCCCAATCTCCATTTGTACTCTAATCCCCCTTATTTGTATATATAATGCATTATAAACAGCATTCTTACAAAGACACTTATTTTTTTTAAATATTAGTCCACATATTGGACCAGACATGAAAAACAAAGCACAGAAATATAAATTGTAGTGCAAGGTATTATAGCAATAATCCACAGCTATAGTATAAGCTGTGCACTCTTTCCCTTCTTGTGATCTCTCTGAGCCACGTAGGCTTTGCAGTTGTTGTCAGACTCCAACAATTGTGAGAAAATGCTACACAACTAATTCTCCTCCACTGTTTATTTCTTGGTCATATAGCCAAAGCATGATGAAGGTCATGGTGTCACAGTTACTAAAATAAAGGATTTCCAGTCCAATCGACTGAAACTCTAGGACTTACACAATGATTTGTTATATTTAATTTCAAATATTTACTGTGAACCCATTACACTTTACACATTTGGTAACTAAGAATAATCGGAACAAAGAAGCAGAATTAATGACAACTAGTAGTAGTGCTGCTATGAATATAAAATAAAATAAATAAAATAAAATATAATTAAAATAAAATAAAATAAATATATTCCTGCTAATTCTTTTGGTGCAAAATATTACATGTTATATGGTATTGTGTCTGGTGCTCTAAATTCTGGATTTCTAATGTGATTTTATGAGAATGGAGAAAATCATATCTGGACAAAATCATGACAGCAGACAGATTGAAGAAAAAATACACAATGATCAAATGAGGTCACTTTAGATATTGTTTACACTCATTCTAACTTGCTATGAGCTCATTGCTGATTATATTAAGTTCTGAGGGCAGGGATATTAAGCCTTTTGTATCAGGTGTAGGGTCTTTCCCCAGAGAAATAAAACGCATTTTCCGAAACTGCCTTTTTTCTGAAAAATTATGTTTCATCTGCTGCCATATAACCAAAAGGACACACTGGTTGTTGTATAACTTGCACTCTGTGTAGTGATTCAGTAACTTATAGGGTGCTCAGATTGTCTAGTACAGACATTAATATATAATCAGGAGTAGGCCCTCCAACCCAAAACAATGGGTTTTCTAAATTAAAATGGCAAAGAAGGGGGACTAGATGTGATGATGCAATATGACAACAAAATTAGGAAACTGCCAGGATTTTTCAACTGTACATCAAAAATACACCAGCTTCAAGAATATAGCCCCCAATGTGGCCCAGACAGTGCATGTTTCTGGAGCATATCTTTTCAATACTTTAAACAAACCTCCTGAAATGATAGGCTTAAACAGTAAATGAACATTAGTGAATCAGCTATTATGAAAAAATAAATAAACAAATAAATAACCATCTAACGATGTATGTAACCATAAGCAATGGTAAAAATGCTAGTATTTTTATTTAAATTCTAGTATATATTAATGTAGAAAAAAGTCTATTATTTTTCAAAAAAGTAGGAACAGTTGTATACTTGGTGTATGCCTGGCTACATCATATGAAGTGTATAGGTGCTTCTTAGTACCACTCAACTGACCATGTGTTCCTAACAACTGATAGTGGCTGAAGCTCTGACAAAAGGCTTTTTTTATACTTTGAAATGGAGATGTTATTGCCTCCAAAGCAATGTCCTCTAAGTAAAATGGCCATAAACATGAGGGAGGGGTCATAATTCACCCGAGCACCCAGGAATTGCACTTAAAGAGCAGCTTTCAATGTGATTAGAGGCCAGAAACCTGGAACTCTAAAGTAATGCAGGCAGGGGAGGAGGCTGATTCTTGTTTAAAAATCAGGAAATAATACATAAAAACAGGGGAAGACTGATGTGAGGAAGCAAGCAGACCTGAAACTGTACACGATGTACACTGCCAGACCATACACCAATCATTATTTTTGAAATATCACTAATGTTGTGAGGCAGTAGTGCTGGAGGGTAAGGGAGTCACAAAGTGTCTACCAGCAAACAGCAAGGCCAAGCCTTTAAGCATTCATGCAGCTTTAATTATGAATTACATATTAACCAGTATTCAAGGAAGTATATTTAGTAGCTCACATTTTTCCATCTCTGCAGATAGATAAGATTCCTTTTGCTCTACCTTTACCTTTTATTGTTCACTTACTTCTCCTTTTACATCCATCGGCAGGTTATTCCTTCTTGACATTCTACCTACCTTTGTCCTTCTTCCTTTATTTCATACAGATCACCCTTTGTTCAAGCTAAGATATTTGCATCATGAATATCTCTGCTTTCCCTCACTACATCCCCTTTACCTACTCTGTATATTAGTGCTCATTCGTCATTAAAATATTCCTGCCTTCCCTGGATTCCAAAACAGTTTAAACTCGGAGTAAAGTATGTCATGAATGTTGCAGGAGTGCCTGAGCACTGGAGATTTCGGAGGGCTCAACATCAGGAAATGTAAAGGAATGAGAAAGTGCGCAATAACTGACAACAACAACTTGCAGACAATTCACATTTCTGAAGCATAATTTAAAACTGCTGGACACCTTGACTCATCCACTCTGTGATGCAGCACACCAGATTTAATAAATATGAAATGCTGCTTTTCCTGACAGCGCACACCCTGTAGGAGAATACTCTGAGGGTTGAGAAATGACACCACATATATTCTCCAACAAACAGATGATCAGCTAGGTATTGCCAGTGCCTCAGTACTGAAGGAACAGAGAGCTGATGCTGGCTGTTTGTGATCTGTTTGCACTATCCGTCTGTTCTGCTAACCACATCCATTTGAGATCTAGATTTGCCTATCACTGGGCATAGTTGCATATGTGATATTCCAATACCATATGGAAGATTACAATCTGCAGTGCCTTTAAGTATAGTGTGTTGCCCCACAGTTTCTTGCTGTGTGCTTCTGGCTACCTACCCTGGGTGGCACAGTGGTGCAGTGGTTAGTGTTATTGCCTCACAGCAAGAGGTTCTCTGGCACAATTCTCAGCTGGGTTGCCTTCTGTATGGAGTATGCATGTCCTACCTGTGTTCATGTGAGTTTCCTCCTGGTGCTCCGGTTTCCTCCCACATTCCAAAGACATGCATCTGGAGCATTTCTCCCTAGGCCTCTGCTGAAAATGGGCTCTGCCCCAGTCAGACTTTCCTGGTAAACAAGTGTTAAATAAATAAAATTACAGAAAGAGATAGCTCTCATATTCTGGACAAATTCCTAGCTGCCATATGTCACAAGGCTGAATGAGTTTTGTCTTATTGAAGTTCTGATTCAGACATCTGGATAAATCCATGAGAGTTCAAGACAAAGCCAAGAATACATCTGAGATGATCATTGCATGTAGGCCTTCATAATATTGTTACATTGAAGCACAGTGGCTTTCTAGTCCGTGGTGCAAAGGGTCTATCCCATGAATCCCAAAAAAGAGAAAACTGGTCAAAAGGGACACACTATCTGATACCAGTGAAGACAGCTAAGAGAAATAATAGCAGTATAAGAAAGGATGGCAGTTGCTGTATACAACAATAAAAGTGATGTGACAGGGTCTGGTCCAAATTAATGTATCACGCCATTCTATCATGTTCAACATGTAGGCATAGAAAACATGATGTTTACAATGTACATGTTACATTGTCAGTATCTGCTCATTGCATGATGATATGTGCATGCCTTGGACACCTGTGGCATAGGATTCCACCCATACTTTCAACAGCTATGATGCTATTCAGTGGGCATGACGGTAATTATATGCTCAGACATAGAGAGATACACAGGGCAGGTAGCCAGAACCACACAGCAAGACACTGTGGGGCAACACAATATACTTAGAGGCACTACAGTCTGTGGTATGGATGTCCTCTGTATGTAATGTTCCCCTAGTCCTAGTATGGCAAATTTGTTTGAGAAAAATCCTCAGCAACATCTCTACTAATTTATCTGTCAGTGTCTATAGCCATGCTATATGCCAGCTTCCCTACTAGTTATATAGTTTGGAGTAGAAAACGCTGCAACTTGATGATCAAATCTGGATGATTTACAACTTTTCGTTTAGTGGTTGACATTGAAAGTAATTGCTGGCATATCATCCCTGCAGCACTTCACATTTTTTATTTATTTATTTATTTTTAATGTTTTCCTTTACTGCACACTTGCATGACTGTGGAATCTTTAAGTATACATAATGAATGGGGAGGGTAAAGTCAACCACATAAGAGGGGTTGTTTCCCTGAAAAAAAATGCATTTTTTTTTGTCTGGGCAAGGATTTGCTTTGTTGTTTTTTTGCAATTCTACCTTTGTTTAGATCTTATTTGAGGAGTCATTGTAGAACTGCATATGCCACAGACAGAGCTGTAGTTATCTGGGAATAGACCCAAGAATGCAGTGGTGTACAACTTTGGAGTGTGCGGGGTATAAATATTAATCTTATAGGATTACCTATCATGGTGTTGCACCACCATAGTAAGTTAGTGTTAGGCTTTGCTATAATAAGTATGGGCCATATTAAATACAGGTTACGCGGTTTGGTACTGTTGGGCTATGATGCTTTTATTAGTTCAGTAACCACTTTCATGAGGACAACCATCATTCACCCAAGAGTCTCAATAGCCTCAATGTGCTGCCTATCTGCCCTGTTCTGTACAGTATCAAAGGTATGTGACATACCCTGCTATACCCCATTAACTTTTCCAAGAGAAGAAGGTATCTGCCAGTGCAGCACATCACTAGATTGCATCTGCATATAGATTGGTAACCTTATGCTCCAGACAAACTATGGACAATATAATCCCAATGGTGCCTTTGACCATGACTGACAGTAACCCTGGAAACTGACAAGTGGTGATGCTTTGTGTTTAACCCCTACTGCAGTCATTGCCACATAGTTAACCTGTCTTACCAATGGGGATCAGCTGTCCAGCTACTGCCTGGCCACTGGTGGAATGAGGAAGTGTATCTGTAGCTGTTACACCCTGTGTACATGTTACAGTGCCATGGAATGTACCTGTATAAATTCTGTCTGTATCTGTACTGATATGGTTGTGTCTTCTCCTGCATCTTACTACCTGTACAGTCATTGTGTCATTCTGTTGTGCCATCAGCATACCTGGCAACCTCTTAGTGCAAGAAATCTGAACAAAACCTAAAATAATGGTGGGACAAATGCCCAAATATCGGACAGACTTTAAATATTGCTGTTATAAACTTAGAAAGTTGTTAGAATAACATAATTTGCGTTAGCATGCATAGTCTGCAGGACATGAAGACTGAAACTCAAATGTATGCCGATATTTTAGTGACTTCAATTCTCAAGTAATTTGTCAGAAAACCATAAATTTTATGAGGAACAGATGAAAAATATGAGGCAAAAATCTAGGCATTCTGTAAATTTCCAGACAGTTGAGAGGTATGGCCAGCACTAAGACCCCCATCTGCTGAGGCAGAAGAGTTGTCTAACAGGTAAAAGGCATATGATGGTGAGACACCTCAACAGAGAATGTGTAAGCTTGCATCAATCAATACTGTCTTACATATTGCATCTATCTGTCTCCATGACTAAATGATCTCTGCATCATACTAGAAGACCCTGAAATACATGCAATATATGTGTAAGACATGTAGTAGGTTGAAATATTGCCAAATGTGGCACCTGACATACATGACCATGCACTATATATCCCATTTGTCTTTGGCAGCAGGGTCCACATGGACATCCCTGCTGAAAAGAGACAGCATATAGCCTGCAGTGCACTCTGTCTCTTAAAACTGCAGTATCTCAGAAATAACTTATTCACTCTTGTTTGAGTGAAAACAAAGAATTCTACTGATAGTAATGCACTGTTTGGGGATTTTCGTCTTTCCTCACTGTTGCCAATCATGGAATTTGTATATAAGTTTGGAGGTATGTGAAATTCATGGAAGAAAGTGCTTTTGATCTGAGACATTGATAAGTAGAGCACAAGTGTATATCAGTCTCTCATGATCACTCAAGTGTTTTCTGACCAAGTGTCACAATTTTATTTTATGGTCAGCAGCTAAAGTACCTAATAGCTGCTGAACATGTTGCAACCTTTGGAAATGGTGCCAACCTTTAAAATATAAGGCAAGTGCATCAGAATGTGAAGATGGATTTAGGACATTTGTTTAGGAACATCAGGAAGTCTTGATAACGCACTTCCTTCATAGGTGCTATAACATCTGCCTGGTTGGACCAGGCAGTGTTCTATTCTGTAGAACAGACAAGTTGGCAAATACGGTCACTGATGTCCAGCATTGGGCAGGGATCCACCATGTTGGGTAAAGGTATGTCATGACTGCAATGACCTGGCACAAAGGAAGCCTAATGGCCTGTTATTTTTCTAAATTTCTATATATCTATCTATATCTGTCTACCTATCTATCTATATATCTGTCTATCTATCTAACTATGCGCGTGCACACACACACACACACACACACACACACACACACACACACACACACACACACACACACACACACACACACACACACACACACACACACACACACACACACACACACACACACACACACACACACACACACACATTTTTTTTTGCTTTCAGATGTATCCAATGAGACTTGAAAGCTCAAGAAAAGAAAGGTGTGGAGACTCAGCAATAGTGAGCCTTAAGTGGCATTTGTCAATACCAGGGTAGAGTTACCTTTTGGGACCCTCTGGTGTAGGTGGAAACAGTGTACATTTGACACAGGTAGTGTGCCCTTGTTCAGGATGCTTTTGCTGTTGAGCCCAGCCTGCAGTAGAAGTCACAAGCCATGTCATGGATAGCAGAAGCACTGGAGGTAGACATTTAAACCATCCCGCATTAGTAAGGAGTGCAGCACCTTAATATCTGGCACATTCATGACAGCCAGCACAGTAGCTCCATCCATCTAACGGTAGTGTCTCTGCTACATCTGTATGGGCACCTGCTGGCTTGTCATCTTATCCCCCTGTCCATTTGTGCTGAACATGCATGCATTAACAACAGAATTTCTTAGGCTTTTATACAGCAATGGCACTATATTTCAAATAAGCATTGCTGATGATCACAGGTGCTTATCATGGACCTGACAGTTATACTGCACTCAGGCAGTATGATTGTGTGCTACTGATATGTACACTCAGGCAGCTTTCATATGTGCACTAGTAATGGTTTCTGTATGTGCTATTCAAGTTGATTTAGATGTTTGTCTACCCAATGTCATCCCAAATAGAGCTTAAAATAATTTAAAACAAATCAAATTAATAAAATAGAAATAAATCATCAACAAAAAATAACACTTAAAATGATTAATGAGACAGTTAAATGCAAGACCATGGATGATTTTAGCTTAATAATGAATAATAAATAAGTATATAGAAAAATATATAATTAACCCACATCATAACCTCATTCAAATAAGTGTGTTTTGGGGGACCTCTAAAAGCCTAAAGGAGGCAGAGCAGCATATAACCATTGGAACCACCAAGACACCCAAAGTGAAGGAATGAAGAGGCCTGACAGGACAATATGGAACCAAAAACCAGTAACGTCATAAGGTAGGAGGACTCAGATCATGAAGGGATAAATAAATCATGAGCAAGATATTACAAATGATACATGATTGTACATGCAGTCAGCGAGGATGCTGCAGCATACAATAAAAATGCAGGTAATGAGAGTTAACCATAAATAATAATTTTGCCAAATTCCATATCTGCTGTACACAATCAAGCCTACTTACTGAAACCACAGGTATAAGAAGTTTTTGTAGTCAAATCAAGAGCATACCAGAGCCAGAACTATCTCCAACAGGTCATAAGATACTTAATCCATTATTTTTTTTCTAAAATGAAAATAAGACGTCTTTACATCAACTGGCACTTGCTTCCTAAGTGCCAATCTGCCATCAAAAATAACACCAAGATAAAAAAATAAATAACACCAAGATTTCCAATTTTCATCACAAAAGCCAACATATCACCAGAGTCTAGGGTTGAAGAGTCAAATTCCCTTAAGAAGGCATAAATGACCAAGACATTCATCTTAGAAGTGTTGAGCTATAAGTGATAGTCATCCAGTTTTGTATCCTTTCCAAGTCCTCTGGTAATAAATTCACAACAGGCATCATATGCTGAGGAAATGAAAGTTATAGCTGTTTATCATCTACATAGCAGTGATATTGCAAAATGAGTTCACCTAGTGGAAGCATATACACAGAGAACAACAACAGGCTTAGAAATGAATCCAAGGAACTCCAGATCTAACATGGTATACAGATAAAGAGTGCACACCTGAAATTAGCTGGTGGATATGGCCTCTCAAGTAAGAAGCAAATAAACAAAGATAGTGTTTGATGTCAAAAACTTTCTCAAAAGTGATCAAGACATATGTTATGGTACACTGTGTCAAATACAGAGAGACCAAGGATGACCAGAAGAGAATAATATTGCTGATTCGTCATCACAAGGAGGCCACATCACAAGGACTGTATCTAGTGAAGAAACTGGACTAGACAGGGTTAAGAATATAGCATTCATGAAGAATTGATTCAAACTGTTTACAGACAACTTTCTCAATAACCTTCCCAATAAATTGTAGGTTAGACATAACAAGGTCATCAGGATCAAAATAATACATCTTTACAGCAGAGTATATAAAAGCCTTCTTTTCTGTAATTTTTGTATAGTGCCCCCCTTTCAGGTCTGCATTTTGTAGTCATACTTACTGCAAACAATTCAGTCTCCTGTGTTCCTTCTGTTCTCCAGTTTCTTATTTTTTTTTTACTTCTTCCATTATCTCTGTATCATTTGTTTGTATGGTGACCCTCCTATTTAAAAAAAAATGGTGCCTCATCCAAATACAAAAATAACCCCCCATCCTGAGAGATTTCTCTCAAGTTGGCCCACTCCACCATTCCACTTGAAGTGGTCCACATAGCATGCATATGTTTTTTTGCTTCAGTTTCCCAGCATGATAGATATAGATGGTTGCATATCAATATGTAAGTTTTCTTGCTCTGCCTAGTGTTTTCATATCACCATGTCCAGACATCTTGCAGTGCTGATTAGTAAACTTCTTTTTTCATATTCTGTTGATTGCTTTCCTTATTTGGAGTTTTTTTTTTAGTTGCCTGTTTGTTCCTTTCTGCTGAGTACCATCTGCACCGCCCTTCAGAACTTTCTAAATCTGGCCATTTGTCTCTGACCCACTCAATTATCTTATTTAGCATAGTCTTTCTTCCCCTGGTGTTTATTCCACCTGTAACTATGTAGCCTTTGGTTTAGTGCTCCCTTACTGTTTCTCTTCATTTTAAATATTATGACAGTTTTATCACACCATCATACATTTACAATGCTTTAGTTCTGTGGCTCTCACGATGGATTTTCCCAAGTGAGGTTACTTGTCCATTAGGTTCTTTATACACTGATATTAAATTGTGTTTATCCATAGTGAATGTAACTATCTACATACATATGGGATTATGGCAGCTCACTAGTAACATTTCTGCTTTACTACTCTGGGATCTGAAGTTCAATTCTGACCACTGCTTGCTGTCTATGCAAAGTTTGCCTGTTCTGTGTAGGTCAATGTGGGTATTCTCTGGATGGTCTATTTTTTCCAAAGGCATCCTGTTTGATTAGATACAATAAAATTCTCTATCTGTGTACACAAACACACACACACGCGCGCGCACAGACATGCGCGCACACACACACACACACACACACACACACACACACACACACACACACACACACATATAAACACAAACGCACACAATTGAATGTATTGCATTCCTCATTGCCCTTGTATCGTATGTCCTTAGATCATGGCTGAAATACCTACAAGAGAAATAATTTTATTAACCTAATTAATAAATGCATAGATTTAAAAAAAACATCCAGTCTTTATTACCTACTGGAACAATTATCAGATATGTCCGATCTTAGGGCATGAATGAAAAAAAAAAAACTGTAGCCTAGCATTCCCTTTGCGTGAAAGTTACCAAATGACTAATTTTCATTTTGCCAGCCACAAGCTAGTCATGTAGGTATAATTATATGTTATGACTGGTCTATAGCTATGATACCTCTATAGGACATGGTATATATATATATATATATATATATATATATATATATATATATATATATATATATCAGAAACTCATGAAGTCTTAATATTTCATACATCTGTGTTAGACCTAGTGATTATTCAGGCAAGCACATATTTTTACATATAGTTATGCTAGCAGTACCACTTACTTCAGTCTATGACTAACAGTTTTCTAAAGTTAATGAAACTGTAAAGACAAGCATTTTCCATACCTGCCTTGCTTCTTCACTTGTCAGCAGCAGTTCTTGTGTAAATGTAAACTCGCCATAAGGAAGGTCGCTGGCTACGACAGTGATGTTTGCAATCCTGTGCGATTCATTCAAAGCTGCTCCATTGCTGACACCAGTTAACTGTAACTGATAAGGGCGTCTCTCCTCTGGAATATCATCATCCAGGACCTAAAAATCGTGATGAAACCAGAAGCTTTTTAAGGATGGCTCATGGATAGTCTTAGTAACTACAACAAAGGTGCATATTTTGCAATTTGCTAAAAAGACTTTCAAGTACCATCAGACCGTATTCCTTTATGATGATATCCCATCAGTATGATATTGCTGAAATAGAGTGCTTTAAAGGTTTAATTTATAACTGAAGTAATAACTCAAAATGTGCTTTATAACTGAATAACATCACTCCTTGGTTATGCATATCACTTAGATTTTCCTTCTGTTTCATAATACATTTCATGTCATAATAGTTGGTGAGTTGGTGACAATGTTTGAAATCAAACTTTTGCTATTCTTGAGACCTACTTTTGGCCCTTTGACCTTTCTTCTGTCCTCCTTTTAGTCCATCTATAGCTTGTATATGTAGAAAAGGGTCTACAAATTACTGAAGGACCGCATCATTGAAGATGAAATCATGAAGACGACATTGTTGAAACTTTAAAGCATCGAACACCCGGAACACAGAAAGCCATCTCGGGGAAAAGAACCACTTGGCCACCAGAACAACAAAAAAAAAAAAACAATAAACAAGGAAGAAAGTAAAACCCTCCAAGGTGGGGCCTTCACCCCCCACACCCCCCAACTAAATATAGCAATTCCGAGATCGCACTACAGTGAGGAAAGGGCAATGTTCACTATGGTGGCTGAGTGGTTCTTTTCCTGGGGTTTGTTTTTAATGTTCTGAGTGTTCGATGTTTTAAGTTTCACCGATGTCATCTCGATAATTTTGTCTTCAATGATGTAGTCTTTCAATATTTTCAGGTATACCTGTAGAAAATTGGGAACGGTGTGATATCATAGGGCTGTGATCTTGTTGAGTTCCCATTCCAGGCGCCCTGACCTATGTGCCTGGGCACCAGTCAAGGGTACAGCTTCCTCAATAAAGCTTACTCAAAACATGAGGGTACACTGTCTTGTACGGGTGCATCTGGTGTTAGACTGTTATCTTTGGCTAGTAGACAAGCCACATATCCCAGATGCTTTACCTTGTTCTGTTTTACTTAATGCCAAGTCAGTAAGAAAAAAATCTGAATAGCTTTGTTTTTGATCTTCTTCATACAGCTGACCTGGGTTTTATTACAGAGAGGTTTTTGATGAGTGCTTGGGTCAATACCTTAAGTTCTGTCTATCACCTGGTCAGTAGGTCATACACAACCCAAGACAGGGGAATGATCAGTGTGAGGGGGGCTATCTGTTTTCTATCTAATTTGGTTTTCCAGAAGGTGAATACTGAGAGTTCGTACACAGTTAAATATGTCCTGAGAACAGAAGTGAGCAGCAGATTTCTCTTGGTGTACTATTCTCCATGTTACCTGAAATATTTTCTATAATAGTTCCCAAATTTCCCAATCATTATATTTCCCAGTAATCAAGATGGTTGATTACTGGAGATTTTAATGCCTAGACTGATGACAAGACATGTGAGTTTGTCATGGACCTCCTAGAGTTTTTTTTTTTTTTTTTTTTTTTTTAAAGCTTTGGCTTCTCATGGTTTGTTTCACTGCTACCCCTAAGTTTACGTATTCTTTGGACTTGATCTTTCAGCGTAACCTTGACTCTTGGAGCCAAGTGATGGGACATGTTTCCTGGTCATAACATTAGCTTTTGCACCTCAGTCTTGTTTTTCTCCCATGCTTGGTGCCTTGAATTAGAGATGATCAAATGCAGGGACTTTTAGCTGCCATTTAGACTTCTTCTGTCCACTGCTGTTCAACTAATAGAATAGTCAGGCTGGCAATTCTGAAGCTCTAGTGTTGGCATATAAAAGCATAGCTGTTGAAGCTCTAGACCAAGTATCTGTAGTTCTCAACTCTTGCTCAAGAATCAGGAACAAAGCCGGCAAGTAATGAATGGCAATGGTCTAACCAGGAGGAATTTTAAATATCAGTCTAATTAACTTAGAAATATTTTCCATCAACATGCACTTTCTAAATAATAAGTAGCATGAAACTCTGTCTTACAATATTGACCGAATGTACTCCCCAGGAGCTCCGCCCCAAAAATCAAACATTTTATGAGGGATATGGCTAAACTATGAGGTAGGTTCTAATCTGTACTTGACATTATCTTTAACAAAGACAGATACTGTTCTGTTCAACCTACAGCATAAACAACAATTTAGCACTATACCTCATAAATTGTAAGACAGCAGAGATGTCTTCAAACAAGGTTCATATGGCAATGAAGACTTCAATTAAGACTGAGACTGTATTTTATTAGATGTCTTGTATTTGTAAGTGTCATCATCACCTCATTTTGTTTGCTTGCTTCCAGTTTTCTCAAGTATAAAGGATTTCTTTTATTTTGTCTAAATAAGAATGAACAGGACTTCCAAATGTCCTTTTAGTGAGAGACGTGTCTCATCTGCTGCTAAGTTGGCTAGGGACTAAAATTTCTGTACAGTACATGTTCACATGCTATGATTACTGCACAAATAATACAGCTAAAACGTCCAAAGTTATAGACTTTGAGAAACCATTTAAATGTGGTAAAAATCACATTAATGAATTTCGCAAAAGTACTATAAGCATACAGGACAATCTAAATGGGATAGTAAGTTAAACTTCCAGTTGCATCAGTCCTTGAACATATCAGAGCAGTTTGTACAAGCATAAATAACTGATGAAAGCAGGCACTGATATAAATAATTGTGTAATGTTGGATGATGTAAGGACTAGGCACAGTAGAAGAAACACTGCAAAATTAGTCTATTTAATTATTCAGCAAATGAATATTCAGTTTTTTTTTTCTGAAGCTCATTACATGTTTTGTGTTTGACAGATGTAAAGCAGCTGGAGTCCAGAACGTTGTTTCACCTAAAATCTTACTGTTTGTCATGCATAGTGTTTAAATACCATGTGGCTATTTAATCAACTTCTGCGCTGCTGTGTATGATTCAGACAAAATATTAGCAGCTGTTTAAGTCATATCATTTGGAAAATGTAAACTTCACTCCCACTGTAGTCTGGTGCACACCCCCTACATTTCATGCAGTGCCTTACACACCTGTAGCAGAATAGTGGCAGCTGATTGTCGGTCTTTCATGAGAACTCTTCCTGATATTTCCACAAATTCATTTTGAAGTGGTGGAGTAATATTCCAGTAAACAGTGATCTCACCAAATATGCCTGGTCCACGCTCTATTCTAAAGAGATAAATAAGAGCATAAAACAAACAACCAGCTGTACATTTAAAGAGGGCTTCATGCAGGACTGTCACTAAACTTGTATTAAGCAATTAAATAAATACAGACAGTGCAGACTGACTCATGTTATTCTACAGTTTTAAGAATATATATGTAGCACTCCTCCTCTGCTATGTATGAAAGAAGTAAAACTTACTGAAAACATGGAGATCAGCTTCTTAAGGCAACCTTCATATCACTCTGAGTGAAACTGTATTTATTATAATTTCTTTATGTATTATCTGTAAGATTATAAAAGAGTTGAAGTTTTCCATGACTTAGACATATGTGTATAGTTTACAGACAGCATGGTTGTATAAATAGTTACTACAGTAGCTATAGTACCACAGTAGACCTTTTTTCTCCCCTCCCAGTACTTACTTAAAGGCCCCTTTCTCCAAACCTGTGCTATAAACTAAGCTACGCTCCTTTCTAGCTCCTCAAGCCTCGCTAGTCTTGTCTTTCCTTTCTACTGCTCCCTGCAAACCAAGCAATCCTCTCTCCAGGCCTTCTACCTTTTCTCTTTCTTACCCTCAAGCCTGCAACTTTCACTTTTTTTCTCTTTCTATCTCTCTCAATGCTTTGCCTTCAATTTCACTCTTTCTGCTTGCCCCTAATATTCACTACCCCTCCATTAATTGCACTGTCTCTTCTAGAGATGTGTTTACAACCCTAAGCTCACTATCTTATTGTCATCACATCTCTCTTTTATTTTTTAGTAGTCACTTGCACAGAAAAGTGACCTCAATCCCCCACCCCACCCTGAATACACCTGGCTGACATTCTATCTACTGACCCTAAAAGTGATACAAGGATTGCACTATAGCCAAGGATGAGAGGAAACCAACAAAAACAAAAGAAAAACACCATCACAGGCTATATGTATGTATCCCAATTGCTTCTTCCTCACCTAGTGTTAAAAGCATTTGTTATGTCTTTTTTTGCAATTGTGGCATGCACATGTATTTCTCAGCTGACTAACCCCCACCACCACCTTTCTTCCATCACCACAGAGAATGCATCTTTCTCCCTAGTCTCTATATCAATTTGGCACCTAACTAACTTCAGGAAAGTGTGCTAAATGCTAAGACTTTGCTGCCTGTCTCCTCTCTTTTCTAAACAAAGGATTCACTTCATGCATTATCAACATCTGTCTTTACTCACTTAGTCTCTCCACTCTAAACATTGTTCTCATCACTGATAAACTTAAGTGCAAGTCCCACTGATAGTTTTTTTTTTTTTTTTTTGTGAAGCATAGAGATCTTCTGGTCCTGGCTCTGCCTGCTCAGACTCTCTCCGCTCCCCTATCCTACCCCCATTCCCACCCATCCCCACTTTCTTTGCATATATACTCTTACAGACTATACCCCTTCCTCCTACCAAACCAATCACCCTCTCTAACTAATCTAACACCTGCTTCACTCCTATAACCACTCCCACCTATCTCTCCTCACTTACATTCTCACTGGTCCCCCTTCCCCTCCTCACTAATTCCTACTTTTCATTTCTAGTAGCACCCTGTCTGCTTTCTCTGCTTTCACTACTCTTATTCACTGCATTCTTGACTCATCTATCACACTTCCCTCTCTGTACCTACTCTCCAGTCATGTGGCCACTCTATCTCTTCACAATCTTTCTCTTCCTCCTCTCTCTAACAACCTCTTACCGTTCATCACTTTACTATCAATCCCCTTCTCCTACTCTCCCCATACGCCTAACAGTCATACTATCTCTTATCCACAATTAATCTCACCATTTCTCTTCCCTATTTCACCATCTGACCTCTTCAAAGTTCATACTTGTTCTAACTCATCTCTCTGGTCAGAAACCTAGATCACTACCCTGACCTTGCTCTCTTCTCACTTTCTTTGACACTCTTCCTTAGGATGGAGACATCCACCGTAACCCTGGGCCTCCCACCTCTTCTTTGCACAATATCACTGCTCATTCCCCTCCCCCTCACTTACCCATTCCTACCAGTAATTCCCCTTCTAAACCTCTAAAAAGCTTCTCTCTAAATATTCAAAGTTGTTCTTTTTTCAGCTTTTCCCAGTTAGGGGTCACCACAGTGGAACTCCTGTCTGCTAATGATTGGCAGTAGATTTTTACGGGGCTGAGGTGCCAGCCCGATGCCCAACCTTTAACAAAGGCATGCCCATTCACGCATGCCTTCTGAATGCCACTCGACTGCGGGGAGGACATGCAGACTCCACACAGAAGGCGCTCCAGCCTAGAATCGAATCTCTAAATATTCAAAGTATTGTAAATAAAGTAACAGAACTGTACTCCTGGATATGTAACACATCTCCTTACATTCTTTCCCTATCAAAAACTTGGCTAGAACCTCACATTCTTAACACAGAAATCCTACCTTCAGGTTATAACATCTTTCACTCAGAGCCAATAAACAGGGAGGACGGGTTGTTATACTCTACTCTGAACTACTTCATCTGTCCCCTCTCTCCATATCTGTTCCCTGCTTCTCACCTGCTGAAATACTCATTGCAAATTGTCACCTCAGCCCTCACAAAGAATTTTCCATAGTCTCTATATGCATTCCCCCTGGTGATAATATTCCCATCCTAGAGAACTTCCTGTCCTGGATCACTCACCATATCCCTTATGAAACTATCATACTTGGAGACACTAATATAGACTGGACTAAACTGTCCTCCTCATCCCCTACCTATAGTCTTAACCTTCATGGTTTTCACCAACACATCTCCACCCCTACTAGAATAAACAAAAACTCCTCATCCGGACCCATCCTTGACTGGATCCTTACTTCATTTCTTCACCTCTATCATAATCCTGGTATACTTCCCAACTCATTGAGTGACCACTCTCCAACCTTCATACACAGATTCACTCACCACTCACCTAAAGACCCTACTTACAGAAAATGCTGAAACCTTACCCACTTTGACCCAGACACTTTTACTCCAATCTATCTGGCATTAATTGGTACTTCCTCTATCACCTCCCTCTCAATTAGGCAGTACATTCCTTCAATAAAATTTTCCTTGACACGCTTGATTCTGTTGCTCCATCCAGAAAAATCAGAATCAAATCCTGCTATGCCCCCTGGCTAACAAAACAAACCCACTCAATCATGCACAAAAGAGATTTTTCATGGAAAGCCTGGGTTCAAAACAAGCCCCTTCTCTTACTGCAGACAGAGAGCTCAGACACTAAAAAACTTATCGACAAAGACAAGAGAGCTTTTTTTCCTCTAACCAAAGTAGCCCACACAAAACTCCACAAAAATTCTGGACCACCATCAACAACCTACTTCACCAGGTAACCCCACTATTCTCAACCCCTTTCCAAACAACACTGCTTCTGAAACTGTCTCCCTCCTTAACAACTATTTCATAGAAACTATTGAAAACCTTACACAATGCACAAAACAGTATGTCTCACTCAACACCTCCACTATCCCATAACAAAACTCTCTCCAATGCTTTTTCTTTCCAACCATTTCCAATTACTACAATTAAATCTCTCCTTAACAAACTTAAATCCCGCTCTCCCTCAGCAGACCAACTACCCCCTCATTTCATAAAAATAGCTGTACAATCCATCTCCTACCCTGTCTCTCATCTTATTAACCATTCCATCTCAGAAGCCCTGGTCCTTAACATTTGGCAATCCTTCTATAATATTCCACTTCAGAAAGATGGCAACTCTACAGATCCCTCCAACTTTAGACCCCCATCCAAAATCTCAGAAATGTGAATCCATGTTCAGCTACTTAAACACCTTCTCGATAACAATCTCCTCACTCCTACCCAACATGGGTTTAGGTCCCACCATAGCACTTCTACTGCATAACTGTCATTTACCCAAATACTAGCTGAAGTCCATGACAATAACCTCCTCATCTCCAGTCTTTTCCTTAATATTTCAAAGGCCTTTGATACTGTCTCTCATTCTAAACTTCTAACTAAACTCTCAGACCTACATCTCTCTACCTCATCCATCAACTGATTCTCTAGATATCTCTTTGGCAGGCAGCAATTTGTCCACTGGCAAACTATCCTCCCTCCATTCCTCCCTGTAAATGCTGGAGTTCCCCAAAGATCAATAGTGCAGCTATGGCTGTGTGCGTAAGAATTTCCACATAGTATTTAGAAAGTACATTTCAAGACTGTTTTGGTATGGAAACAAAATATCATTTATTAAAATATCAACATGAACTTGAATGTCATTATCGCTGGCAAAAGATATTGAAAAATTACAAAACTACCCCAAAGTGTGTCAGAGAAAATGATCAATAATAAAATGCACTTTTAGTTTCAGATATAAATCAAAGAAATAGTTCTGATTTTTTTTCAATTACATTAACTGCACTTTTACCAAGCATCTCCTGCAATACCTTTACCACAGATCTAAATATAGTGTTAACAACTACGCCATACCTGTTCTACCTCAGTGAAGATGCAGTTGTACTCACCTAACCAAGGCAGTCCCATTATATGCAGCCATGGGTTCACCAATTAGAATGTTCTGGGAAGATGGTGTAATTCCAACTGATCCCGATGCCCCCTGATCTCCCAATATAGTAATAATGGCCTTTCCTGTAAAAAAAAAAAAAGTACAGTCTTTGTGTCATGAAAACGATGGCAATTTCAGAAGTAACTGTTATCATAAACACAAGCAATACTGTTCAATCTCTGGATTTAGTTACAGTAAAAGGATTTGTAATGGGTGTTCATTTATTAATACTAATTTACAGGTTATAACTGACACTTTTACATATATAAAAATCAAATTGGACACTGTGCCATTTTGTGCTTTGCTAAGATTAAATGTAGGAAAATTAACAGCATTAATTGCATTCTCTATCTGTTCTACTAAGAAACATGCCCCGAGACCTCCTTGACTGGTAGAAATAATTCTAGTACCCTAAACCACTAGTAACTGTGCCTGCTATGAGGAGACTCTCAATAAATCCAATCAAATCCTCTGAAAGAAAATAAAAAAAAGGATAAATACTTGTGAATGTAGAAAAAAGTGTTTTACCATCAGGATAAAAATGAACCTTCACTTGGCAGAAACACCCCTGTGTCATGTATAAAGGACGGTTTCCACATAGAAGGCTTGGGAGTCTCATTGCTAATTCCATAGGATGACATTCACCTACTAATAGCATTACCTCTGCATTGTTCTTCTACAGTACTGCAACAGCTCCTCACTCAAGTCTAACGTAAACGTTGTATCCTTAATAAATTACCACTTCTTGCCTCTCAATATGCCTAAGTATGGAAAAAAATACAGCCCAAGTTTACAGAGACCACAGAAATGCATAGTGACTTCACACAAGACTTCATTAATCATGATTCCATACTATAGTTTTCCAGTCCCTCTTCATATTTCATGTAATATACCATGACATACTTGGATAGACTGAAAGCCCAGTCACTGTACTCTGCATCATATAGGCTGCTGAAAAGCGACTTGTGCCTGGCCTACAGGACAGTCTCTGACCCTGACATGATTGAAATGCTACACATTCACAAGTCAAATGGCACAAGAGTCACTAACTCTAGGGTTCTTAACTTAGCCTGTGACATTACCAGGACAAGCTGGAGAGACAGATGCATCTCCCAGACACTGCTGTTACTCTGGAATAAACTTCCAATTCATGTGAAGCAGAGCTCCTCACTGACCCTCTTCAAGTGCAACCTGTATAAATGGACAGAAGACACAAATTCACCCTGGGGTGGCAACCATGTCCCTCATGCACAGGGGTAGTTGGTGTTGTCATGGACTTGCTCTGCAAATTATGTCCATCTAACCAAGGGCAATTGAGGCAACTTGGGATTAACACGGCTAGCTTTGTAAGAGCTCTTGGGTCACTAGCCCAGTAACCTCCTAGGAACTATGAACCTAAGAAATAATGCATTTTCTGATTCATAGTAAAATGTACCTATTGCTTTGCTTTATGATCATGAAAAATATTGTTACTAAATGTTTTCAACAATATCTTTATTAAAGCTTCCATCAATAAAAAGAATACTCATCCATATCAAGAAGCACCACAATTTGGTAATGCATACTAAGAAAAAACAAAATCTACACCAGTAGAAAACACAAAGGCAGTGAAACAAAGACATTTGGTTTGGTTATGGACAAAGACATATGGTTTTGTAAAAATGTTGG